>NW_009731553.1:37346-47639 GCF_000703405.1 Apaloderma vittatum | reverse complement strand
AAAAAAGGGGGGGTGGGGGGGGGGGGGCAGTGTAACAGTCAGGTTGTGGATGCTACAACTGGTCAGTACCTAATTTGATATTGGCCAGTATTGGGTGGGGTTTGGCACTACAACACTCTTAAGAGCCATACGGTGTCAGCATCTCTCTGCTGTTGAAACAAGGGGCTGTGCTCGTTTGGAAGGGTGTTGAATCTTGATTGAAAGCCTCAAGACTGTAGGAAATGTACTACTGTTTCTATTTTTAACGGCCCTCACGGTTTAAACGGTTTTCGTGGTATGAAGTACGAGTGCTGTCTTGTGGTCTCAGGTGCTTTGGCAATGGTGAGAGCAAATTACAGGCTGCCTTAGAGGTAAAAGGAAAACATTTTGTTTCATTTGCAAAGGCTTTTGATCACAACTGTATAATCCGTAGCTGAGAGCCTCTAAACCATTTGGTTGATGGCAGGATTTTGAGGAAAATGCCATTCTAATTTTGGATTGCTTATTTAACCAACATTTGACATTGTGGTCCAGAAGTCCTGGACTTAATACACTGATCCTGCTTAATACACCAGTCCCTTGGCCTTCTGTTTTTGTATAGGGTTTATAGAGACTTCTCCCTGCTTTCCTTACAATTTACATGAATTCCTCTTAAATTTGACACCGTTTTACTACTAGTTAGGGAATTTCCTCTGAGTTAAAACAAAGGTTACATTTCAGTTATTTATCTGTAAGTTTTTATGTGGTCTGTAGAACTACATTTTATGCATGCTACTATACTTGTCCTGACTCCGTTTTTTAATTCTAGATTTGGAATTTTGTGTTTATCTGTCTGTGATGCTCTTGAAAACGTTTTCGCAGACAGCTGCAGATGACAAATTTTTTAATCTGGACCTTTGCACAAAGAGTGATAACTAGAATTACTGCAAAACAGTGTCACAGGTGTTTTGGTCAGCGTTCTGGTTCCTGGTTCTTGTAACTTGAGGAAGGGTGTCAGTACACTTGCAACATTTCAGTTGCAAAATTAATTACTTAATGTCAATTGCCCTCGGTGGTTGCTTAATGGGATCAGAAGGTCCTGTAGTAGCACTGTGTATGTCTCTTGTAACTTGAGCGGTTTTCTTTTTGAAATGTTTCAGCAAAAACTCATGAGCTTTGTTTTGCTAGACTTCAAGATTTGGCTTCTGTGGCAAGTAACTCATTGGCCAGCCAAATCACATGTCATAGGCTTGTTGAAGCTCTTCTTTTCTTTATTCAGCTCTTCTTGAAGGGTTGTGCCTGTTTTGAAGGTGATGAAACATCCTTTCTTAAATCTCATCCTGTGGTTGAGAATAATTGTCCAAATAGAGAGGTTGCTGTGCTTCCTTCTTGGAGAAATCTTGCTGTAAGCGTGTGGAGACCTTGCAAAGCTTCTGCTTCAATGGAAGACTCCCTTGTTCTTTTGTTCTGTCTTAAGATAGGAGTGCCCTTAGGTCTGTGATCTGAGGTGCTGGTATGTGGTCTTTCATCTAAAATACTGTACAAACTAGACAAGATGATGTAATGTCCCGTACTGTTGGTTGGTATTTTAAACAAAAATATCTCTCTGATTCCTACCTTCCAGTTGAGTCCAGACATTGCATTGCTATAAATATTTATGATCCAATTCCCTTAAATTATATCAGCTATTTGTAAATACCAACTTTCTTGCAAGCATAAATCCTTTTACAGAGTTGCATCCTTAACAACAACTCTGAAATAGATTATTTAGATTAAGTACACATGTAGCAAGTACCAGCTATCTAATGGTTGGCACCATTGCTGCACAAAAGATGAAGAAAAGTGGGAAGGAACACACTAGTTAGACAATTGCAAATCTATTTGAAGTTGAAGGATTGTGGTTACCTGTACTGGTATTTTGCCAGGAGAATAGTACGAATTCCACTGTGGGTTGTTTTGTTGGTTTGAATTTTTCTTTTTTCCCAAATAATCATAATTTAGATATGTCCTCCCAGTAGGTTGGATTGAGTCATTCCCCCTCAGCTAGAAACTGCCAGTGCTTTTATTTGTTCTGGTTATTAGACAGGATTTACTTTGAGGTGGGGAGGTCTGTGAAAAAAGATGTTTCCTAAATTGCTTAGGAAGCTATTCTATTGAAGAGTTTTATTGGCTGTCTCCCTCCACAATCTTAATTTTTTCTGAATAGGGCAGGATTTCTTATGCTAGAAGGTTGGTTGCTCTTTTTATCAGCCTTTGTCCTTTCTTGAAGATGGAATAGTTTTCTCATTTTTCCATTTTCTTCTCTGTCCACGTACTACCCAGCTTTTTACTGTGCTTCAGAAATAACTGAGGATTGCTCGGTGAGTTTGTTAGCCAGTTTTCTCTGAAGAAGACTTGGATATATACTTTAAAAAGTTTCTAGCACAATTAACACATTAGTTTGGAAGAAGAAAAGCAGCCCTGAGTTTCCACAGCCTTTTACTTGACTCAAAGGCAAGAAGTGAGAAGAGACATCAGCCCTACATGACCTGTCCAACAAGACTGTTACTATGTAAGCTCTTCAGGCAGTATTTATACCTACCGCCTCTAAACACGGGCTCTTAGCTGGTAAAGAATCCCTGTTCAAGACAGAACCTGACATGTCTTGTGGGGCAGTAGAGAGCTTTGTAGACAAATAATTTGCAAAATGGAATTTACATTCCTCACCCTCTACTCTGAATCATCTTTGCAGCTCAGAGCTTGTCCCTTGCTTTTGAAATATTGCTCAAAGGTGCTATGTAAGGGATATGCTATTTATTTGTGATCGAGAAGACAGTTGGGAATCCTTCAGATTACCCGAGCTAGCGGTCACTGGACTGCTGAAAAACTTCACTAAATCACAACACCAAACTGCATTTTAAAACCTTTTTTAGTTCTGTCTTTGACCGTAACTGCTGGAAAGAAAGGGCCCGTCATTGTGGTCCAGTTACTAAACTAATTGCACCAATTGCAATTTTTCTTTCCTTTTTTTTTTTTTTTTTTATTTTGGTCCTTGTCAGCGCAGACACCTCTTCAGGCTTGGTGAATTCAGCAACAGATGTTTTCACAACGTTTGAACTGGGTTATCTCATTGGAGACAGCTTGTGGTTTAAGCTCTCAAAGTTCCAGCCTGATAAGTGAAGATGAATAATAGATGATTAAGTGTTTCTTAATGTCTTTAGCTATTTTTGAGATGTTTATATATGGGCATGCAGGCATATATGCATACCAGTTGGGGGACGCATCTAGCCCACTCGGGAAAATTGAAAGATTTGTACATTTTGAAAAATGAATTTTCTGAGGCGTGGTCTTGGAATCTAAGCTGCTTCACTTTTAGGTCTGTGATTTGTCTCTTCTTCTGCCTCTTTGTTGACCGTGATGTGCTGTAGAACAGCTGCAGGTAAAGTGGTGGAACGAAGAGATTCTTACTTTCATTGGAATTTAGACTGGTTTCTGTGTCATGTGGGTTGCAATACCAGAAACCCAGGGAAGTGTCCTGGCTGGGTGGCATCTGTGAGGAAAAAAGGCAGCGTTGGGTGCTTTGTGGTGCCATAGCCAAGTGGAAGAAGATTGAGCATCCACGAGTGGTTTTCTCACTGGCCTTAGCAATGCTATGTTAATGGTTGGGCTTGGTGATCTTAAAGGACTTTTCCAGCCTGAAGGATTCGGTGATTTGGTGTTTAATATCTGTGCTTAATAGCACTAGAAAACTGAAGAGAACATTGAGCACTGGAGGAGGCTGGGGAAACCATAGTCCCCAGCAGCTAACCATCTGATTGTACCAAAGCTCCTTCCTCTTTATTTCATTGAAGATGTTTGCAGCTGCCAGAACAAAATAAATGTACAAGCAAGCAGTTTTCACACCCCTGTTTAAAAAAACCCAAACAACCAGCTGTCTGTTGAGTGATAATTTCACTTATTTCATTCCTTTAATGTTTAGAAAGCACAATTGCTCGTGGTAATTTTGCAGGGCTTCAGTAACATTGTAAAAAACACACTAGAAGAGCAATCTCTCTTTGACCAGGAAAGGTGACAGAGTGGAAAGGGTGTGCTCAAGTTAATTTCTATAGTAATTTTGTCTTAGCTTTCATATTGTTGTTCAGCTCTAGTGGTGATAACAACAACGGATGGGTTGGTATAGATGAGGCTTCGACAGATATTTAGCAGTAACAAAAGAAGGGAGAAAATATACATCCAAAAATAGCCACTACCATTACAGCTTTCTGCATATTCTTTAGGTATTTAAATAGGAATTTTTTTTTCTCCCATCCCTTTTTTTTTTTTCCCCCGGTGGGATTCCTGGTCCCACCAGCAGGGATGCTACAGGGCCCTGTGCTCCAAGGGCAAGAGTGCTGGTCTTTAAAACTCGCTTCTCTACAGCTGGGTCTTTGAGGAGCAAAACCATTTGCTGACGTGCATCGTACAAAACAAATACAGGTGTGTGAGTGACCAGAGAGCAACTTTTTAAGGAGTCAAAACATCATCTGCTGCACGGAAGGCAGAGGCCCTGTATGCTATGTGTATTTGCTTACATTGTGCTGTGCATTTGCTTTCCAAACTGTGGTATCTCTCTTCTGTTAATGCATCGTGACCTCATAGGATCCAAATGCAGGGTAGTGGCCTGCGATCTGAATGTGTCCTGGACTATTACTAATGAAAACTAAATTAATTTTAAATGAGCTTTCTACTGTGGTGCCAAGCACTACAGTAGAATGGTATGCTATGGCACGCTGGCAGCAGCTGCAAATATCTGCTTCTTCTCAGGAGTTTTCAGCACTTTGAGTAATTTACAAGCCTTGTATGAAGTTATCCTTTAGTCTGTGGAACGTCTCTCTACCTTATATGAACAAACAGTGGGACTTCTTTGTCAGCGTCCTAGAGAGAAAGGACTTCTTCATAATGAGGTCATTTAATTCCTCTGCTACAGAACCAGTGGAAGATTGTTCCTTATCCCAGCAAGTTCTCCAGTGCTTTCACAGTTTCTTTAGAATGTTTGGATCAACGCAGCTTCCATTTATTTAGACACCATTCTACATTCTTCTAGAATTTCTGTGCTATTTCTATCATAATAATTTATCACTTCCCTTTTTTCCTTATCCTTCAAATAATTCATTCTTCTGCTTTGTTTTAAAACACCACTATATGTTGTGGACTTGGGCATGGAAAGTCAGATTGCTGTCCAAATATCTCGTTCTCCTTCGTTATGATTTACTGGTGGTTTTTAAAAGGTGTTGGTATGTACCATCCAGCGTGTTCTCAGTATGTGAAATGTCAGCTCATTTGCCTAAATATTTACAGAACTGCATAATTAACCAAGATTGCATTATCATATTTAAAGCATAAAGCAAACTAAGAAGTAATCACTTTGACAACTTAGTAGGCATCTACTACTTCAAAGTATTCCTTCCTTCGGTCTGTATGAGAGCCTGTAGGTAGGCCTAGTGTTGCCATGGTATTCTTGTCAAATGCGTAGGGGAAATCTGTTCTAAAATGTACACTTCAAATTTAGCCTTTTCTAAGTTGTTTCTTCCAGCTGGTCAGATACTATAGTAAGGTATTATTTAAAGTATCCTTTGAGAGTTTTGTATTGCTCCTCTTTGGAGCACTTACTTGCAGGGTGTAAAGGAAGAGGGATTTTTCTTGCCACTTCGCTTTATGTATCAAATAAAAGCAGACAAAAAACCCCACCATCCACCAGCACAGCTACAACACTGAAACGCTGCCCAGAACTGTCTTTAAACATAGCAATTTTTGGAAAGTATTGCAAAACCAGGTAGCATATCTCCATCCCTTCCCTCCAGTAGTTAGAAGTTAGAAAGCTTACGACTTCTAAAATCAGTGTGATCAGCTTCTGAAGACAACACTGCTTATACATGCGGTAACTACGTCAGAATATAAAAGCTTCCGTGCTAAAACAGTTGCAGGACCTGTGCCTGTCACTAAATTCAAAAGCAAACAAAAAACAGCCCCATTCTCTTAAAAAAAAACAAACAAACCCAGACCTTAAAAGCAAAATTTGAGCGTTGTTGGAATAGCAGAGGTTAATTCTGCTGAAACAATACAAATGGAAATACTAGTTCAAGTGAAGATGACAAAAAGAAATAGAAATTACTACATGCAAAAAAAGGAAAATGGCCTCAGGATTTTGGCCAACCTCCACTTAATGTACAGATGCATTTTTTGTAATTTTTTTTTTCCTGCCAGCAGCCATGAGCAGGCTTAACTCACACCGTGAGGTGGTGAGAAGCTGTATGGCTGCAGCTGAGTCTCTGCTGAGAGACTGGGGGCAATTCCAGGCAAACCTGGATGCAGGCGTATGTCCGCCGTGCAGATACTCGTGTAATGGGATACCGGCTTTCCTGGGCCACTATAAAACGAAGGGACCGCTGTCAGGATAAGGATGTAGAAAGTCCTGTGTTCAGCATTTACTTAGAGATGTTGCTTGAGCCTGTAGGTGTTGGTAGACTAAAACGGCATCAGACAAGGAAGGAGTTGTTCAAAAATGAGGTTCTGGGGCAGTCTGATATATTTGACATGAAAATTATCAGAGTATTGGAAGAGTCAGTACTTCTTGATGTAAATGATTAAGACCTCTGCTGGAAAAAGTTGACTGCTAAGATTTGTGATTGCAATAATCTGCTCCTGGCGGACTTTTCCTGTAATCAGGCAGTTAGTTGTTCTAAGGGGCTTTGTGGGGAAGTTCACCTTCACTCTAAGAGGAGTGAAGTGTATTCTGTTTCTATGCTTCCTCTGATTTTGGTGTTAACAGCTGAAAATGAATTTAGAGAACTTCAATATTAAAGCAAAAAGCTTTGGAACTCTTTGGGCACGTGCCTTTGCTCCTCCACTTGTTAACCAGTGCAAACACCAGTCTTTTGAGCCGTAGAATCACAGAATGGTTTGGGATGGAAGGGACCTTAAAGACCATCTAGTTCCAATCTCCCTGTCATGGACAGGGACGCCTCCCACTAGTCCAGGTTGCTCAGAGCCCCATCCAGCCTGGCCTTGAACACTGCCAGGGATGAGGCATCCACAGCTTCTCTGGGCAACCTCTTCCAGTGCCTCACCACCCTCACGGTAAGAAATTTCTTCTTTATATCCAGTATAAATCTGTGCTTTTCCAGCTTAAAACAATTGCCCATTCTCCTGTCACTACAGGCCTTGGTAAAAGTCTCTTTCTGTCTTTCTTCTAAGCCCCCATTATTGAAAAGCCACAAAATAAGGTCTCCTCAGTCTTCTGTTCTTCAGGCTGAACAACCCCAGCTCTCTCGGCCTGTCCTCGCAATGGAGATGTTCCAGCCCTCTGATCGTTTTCGTGGTGCTCTGGACCAGCTCCAAGAGGTCCATGTCTTGTGCTGAAGACCCCAGAGCTGGACACACCACTCCAGGTGGGGTCTCACCAGAGCAGAGTAGAGGGGCAGGAGGGAGAGCTGTGTTCTAGACGTGGCATGCTGCATTTTTCATCCAGTGCTCTTAGTGTGTTGATAAACATTTAAAGTTTAATGCCAGAGTACAGTTTTGGCATTAAATAACTGATTTTGCGGTTCTACTAGGAAAATAACCGTGGATTAATTCACTGAATTCAGGCAGTTAGAGTCTATGGATAGTTAAATCTTGTTTTAGGCATTACTTCCAGACTTGGAAACATTTCCTAAAGCAAACTGTCTCTTCATTCCTGAGGCCCTCTTTCCTGGAACATTTGTCTGCTAGCTCAAGATAAATGTGTTGAGAACTGGACTTGATGTAACCGTCTACTGTTGGCTTGATAGAGGCAATTGGATTGACAGCTGTGATTTGGCTGGAAGGAATGCTGTGGGAGTAGGGCAACTTGCCATCGGCCATAAATGTGGTCATGAATGTCTGGCAGGGTGAGCAGAGTGAAAGGACGTGAGGCATCTCATAAAACTGAAAAGAAAATCAAAAGAGCCCAATTTGGCTTTTAATGAATTTGCTCTCCAGTTACTTCTCAGTCAACTTTGCTTAGGCTGGTGAAATCGTGCTCCAGTGGCTGAAGGCAGAACTTAGCTCTGAACCTTTACAGAAAATACAATTAAGAGAATCAATTTAGAGAACCATTCCAGGTAGCTCAGTCTCAGTACGGTTTTGATGAAGTTACCTGGAGTTCAAGAAGTTAACTGGAGTGATAAGTCTCTCTTTCAGGTTTTCTTAAGTTTCAAATGAGCCGTCGTTTTCTCTACAAAGTCTTCAAAACAGACATGCATTTTGGTACTTGGCATTCCTCACCTTCTCTTTCCCCTTTTTCAGGCACGTTATCCCAAAGTGCCACAAGACTGTGCTTGGGTCTGCAAAAGTCAATGTGTGCAAACTGAATGCTTTCCAGGAGCAGTAAAAAGATGTGTCTGCAGATTTTTAGGAGTTGGTTGATGCCTCATTTCTAAGTCCTTATCACGCTTGCAATCCATGTACACATCGGTCTGGTGTTCAGAGTGTGGTTACAATGAGAAGAAGGGGTGGAGTACCTTCTCTAGGAGCATGGGGGCTGGACACGCGCTCACTAGCTGCAATTCTTTATCATTTACGTAACCTGAA
Source organism: Apaloderma vittatum (assembly GCF_000703405.1). NCBI lineage: Eukaryota > Metazoa > Chordata > Aves > Trogoniformes > Trogonidae > Apaloderma > Apaloderma vittatum. The sequence goes on along the minus strand of NW_009731553.1, from coordinate 39,113 downwards.
AAATGGAAAGTGATATAGGAGTGCCTTTTGTTGTTGTTGTTTTTTTTTTCTTTAATTGACCCTTCTATATTGCTACACTTTGGTGTTAATGCAGGCTTTTCCTCAGGGAGCGTGCATTGCAGGAGAACTCTGATTTCTCTATTCTGGAAGACATCATTCAATACTGGGCTTAAACCAGCCACTGTTTCAGCTGAAAGAGCTTCTGTGGAGAGTGAAGGAGGATAGCATCTTTAGCAAGAAGAACGTAAAGTTTATTTGTATGCTGTTAAGATGACTATAAGTAGCACAGAAGCTAAGGAAATTATTTTCACTTTCTGCAAGGTGTGCTTATGACCTTTGAAGTTGAAAATAGCAAGATTATTTTCATCTGGAGTAGTTTCCAGTTTTTACTTCCCCTCTTTTAAAAGTTTTGGTTTCTTTCACTAAAGATGTTAATTACAGCATGTAGATTGACAGTTCTTTATTGAGCTACACCGGTGTGCTTTCTAAGAAATTTATGGTTTTAATTGTGTGAATCTATGAATATAAAAACATTACTGTGTGAAGTTTTTCTTGCTTTGGTGTATGGGCCTAGTAAGAGTCAGTGACCAAGCAGAAAAGTTATCTGGCTTCTGTTCTGAGTTTTACCATTAGCACAAAAGCATTCCATTGCAGCTAATTCCCTGCCACGTGACAAAGCATGATATAACCCTGCTGGTCAGGTGAATTATTTCAGATCCCTCTCTAAACTTGATACACAAAAATACACGTTGTTACAGACCCCAGTCTATGGAAAGTTATACTAATTCCAGCTGTAGTGTAGTAACTCTGATTAGTAGCCTTGAAGATCTCCTTTAGAATCCCACCCATCAGACTAAAGTTAACTGTGAGAGTAATGAATTGCTGGTTTTAAAGGTAAATTAAAAAAAACCCAAAAAGTATAGCTGTTAAAAAAGTCAACTTCTTTATTTGTCTTTGCTTTAGATTTACAAACTGTGAGTAGTGTCATGCCTTAGGCACTATGGTTTCACTGGTAATTTCATTAAGTATTTATGTTATTCTTTTTCACATGCTTGTCATATTAGGTCAAAAATCTTCATTGTTTGTGTAGATAGTTGAACTAAAGCTAGCCTCTTAAGTCCTAATTTGCGGGAAGGATGCTTTTCATCAAACTTGCGGCTTTTTGTAGGGGCATTGCTCATAAAATTGGAATTCTGTAGCCAACAGAGGCCTTAAAATACTGCAAAATAAAGCTTAAGCGCCTTGTCAAATGTAATATGACTTTAAATGATTATATTGATGCAAGTAATATGAAGATTTGATTATTCATCTCAGTGTGTGCTTGGTTTTCCCCTAGGTGGCATTGGCAGGGTCGTCAATGGTGCTTTTATGGTATTGAAGGGTCATCGGTCAATTGTAAACCAGGTCCGGTTTAATCCTCACACTTACATGATCTGTTCTTCTGGCGTTGAAAAGATTATAAAGGTAAGATTAATTATCAGAAAATGCGCTCTTTCAACATTTCAGGAAGAAATGCCTTGTTTTGCTCAGCATCGTTCTTTTCCACTGTCTTTCCATTCTGTCTTCTCGTCTTACTCCTTTCTAAAGTGGTATATCTCGTTTGCTGGCTAAACTGATGCAGATTTTTCATTGTGCCTTTCAACTTTTAAACGCCATTTGAGTTTTAAAGGTTTTAGAGATACAGGTTAAGATCAGAATATCCTGGATTTGTAACTTGAAAAAGTATTTCTCTTCCAGTTTCATTCCAAACATAACTAAAGCACCATG
>NW_009731553.1:12823-37334 GCF_000703405.1 Apaloderma vittatum | reverse complement strand
CTCTTTCTTGGGACAGTTGGTCATGGCTGTAACCGGTGATCTCTTAAGACTTCTGATACTTTGGGCTCAAATTTAATAAAAATCTCTGCAAAGGGTATTGTTGACCCTTAGCCTAACCTGGCTAAATTTGGCCCTAATACTGCCTCAGGAGCCCTTTTTATAAATTTTATACATACTTCTGCATTGAATCAACTCAACACACCTTGCTGTGGCTTTCGGAGGAAACAGGATTCTTCATACCTTTCATAATATATCTTTTCTGAATCCTCTAGCAATGTACAATACTTTTAGAAAGTTTATGCCTTTTTATGTGGAATGTAAAGAGATAACAAACTTCGTTAGGTTCTGAAACTTCCTTCCCTTAAGGAAAGACAGCCAGTGGAAGCAAGGCAAAAACTTTTTTTGACTTTTCTAATAGCCAAGGTTGAGGGCGGGGAGGCGGAGGATTATGCTACACTAATGCACTTAACAAGATTTCTATAGCAGCAGAATGCAATAATTTAGGTCTATCGACAAGATGAAAGAAACCAGAACAATTGAATTTTTTAAGTAGGAGAATGAGAACTGATGCTACTTCTCACTATTTGCTGAAGGACTTCATTAAAGTCTTACCTTCATGTGGCTATAAATGAGGTCATTTGAGTATTAGGAAATGCTTTAGTCAGCTGCAAGTTAACTAAATGAACTTCTACTGCAGAGGAATGTTTTGGTGGTCAGCAACTTGTGGACCAGAACTGGCCCATAACCCTGGGACCATGGCCGGCTGCATCAGCTGCATTAGAGCTGCCATCAGCATTCGAGTTCCAACTGTAGTTCAGGTTTCCTTCTCTTCTTTCACTGGTGCTTTAGTTTGGTTTTCTACTTTTTTTGTCATCTGTGTCCATCTGACAGTTTTGATCACAAATACATGCTTTGAACAAAAGTGCATTGAATAGTCTTAGCAGCTCACCAGTTTTTCAACTTCCAAGCAGTCAAACTGCCTCTGTTTAAAGACAGTTTTGCCAGAGGCATTTTCCTTTTTTTTTTTTTCCCTTCTTTTCTTCTTTGGGAACTTAATTCACGCAGCCTGAATTCTCCCTTTTAGATTTTAGATCTGCTGACCCTTCACCCTATGAAGCCTTCCTGCATGAGTGTGCTTAGACTGTTGGATTAGCATTGGTATAAACATCCCCTGTGTTGCTTTTGTGTACTTCTGCTAGGGTTTTGGCAAGGTTTGTTGGTGTGGAGTTTTTTTTGCCTCCTGATTAAAAGGTTAGTTCCAGTCACAGGTTGTATAACATTTTTCAAAGACACCTTTGCTTGAATGCTTCCTTAGAAGAGAACGCCTGTTGTGTCGCAGTATGTGCGGGGGAACTTGCATAGCTGCTTTGAAGGAACTGAATTCCCCAAGCACTGCAAGCTAAAAACAAATTAAGGGGAAGGTGTTTAATGCATTAAGTTTACTGTCGAGCCAGAACTTCTTACCCTTTTGCTGGAGGTCATTTAGTCTCAGCTTGTAATGTGCCTTGTTTGGGGATCGGGTTGTTTGAAGGCTCAGACCTTATCTGATCTGCATGGCTTTACCCTTTTAAGGGTACTGTCTTAGCCATCAGCAGGTTGTGGGTGAGCAGACAGGGATGGTTTCTTCATTCCAGATGCTTCCACAGGTAGGCTGGAGGCAAGTAAGTGCTACGAGCAGAAAGGCAAAACAGCAAAAACATGGCCAGCAGTTCTGGGAGACTATTCACTGCATTAAAACAGCTGGGAACACATGTCCTTCCCTTGCATGGCTAGCATTCTTTCCCCCATATAAATAAATGTGCTTGTTCAGAGAAGTTGAGATGACAAGAGGATGAGCAGTAAATAAAAAATGTAGATAATTCATGGGGTGTTTTATGTTTTCTTGTTTTGTCGATTTTTTTGTTTGTTTTATTCAGTTCCTTGAGAATTGTCCTTCCTTTTACTGTCCTTCAAGTGTCTTCTAAAAATCTTTCTGGAATTAAATCACAGAAGATAACTGCACCATAGCTGACTGGGATTCCATTCCCTCAATTGTAGAAACTCTGAGATGAATTAAAAATGTGGATGCAAGTAGTTTTGTCTGAGCCCTTAATTTTTAGACTGGCTGGCCTAAATTTAGTACTTCTAGAAGTGAGGGACTGATAGCACCAGCATCAAGGCACGATACAGACAAGTCATTCAATAATTCCATGTGCTTCTGCCAACACACTTGCTATTTTAATGCTGATTGCAAATGAGATACAAATTCATCTCAGGCCCATCCCTGCTGAAATTAGTAGTATTCACAAGAATGATTTTGACCTTTATGGTTGTGGGGTTTTTTTGCTCTAGATTTGTTTTGTTGTAAAGCACCTGCAAGAATATAATTCACTAACTCAGTGGTTTAGGATTTGATTTCTACTAAGACTGAGAATACCATGAATAAGATAAAGGGGATAGGGTGAATATTCAAGTGAGGAGGTTTCAAAAACCTAAAATAACAATAAGCTCATTAATAAAGGATGCTAGAAGACTTGACTGCAGACAGTGTGCTCTGGACACATCACACCAGATGAATTGCTTGTTGCCCTCCACTTCAGAAACCCCACCCTCACTAAAACTGTATGGAAAAGCACTGCTGTGAACTAAAATTATCATTTGCAGCAAGCATTGGCCTCGAGGGCTAAAGCAGTATAAAAGAGAAAAAATACCACTTTCCCCTCAGTTAAGTGTCTGAGACATTGGGATGTACTGGCAGGAAAACAAATTACATTGCAGGAGAAATAAATGAGGCATTCCCTCTGATGTGTCGGGCTTCACGGAGTTAGGAGACAGTTCCACAAAAGATAAAGTAGATAAAGTGCATAAAGATTTTCAGAAAAATGTTTTTGTATTGGAAATGGAATACTGTGTAACTGAGCACAACTGTTGTAGGTCCTCTTTGCTTAAAAGTCATCGATACAGCAAAGATAGAAAAGTCTATTTGCCCACGTTGCTATGGTGACAGATTACTGTCACTGTGACTAGCTGCTTCTGCCTAATCAGATAATCTAATATAGCTGCTTTTAATTACTCTCACGCTATGGGCATAACCACTTTTTTGTTTAAAAATGTGAGGGGTTGCCACCATGGAATACAATCAATTCAAAGGCGCCCTCTGAAGCATCTCTGCTGAAGTAGAGAACCAGTTTTTTACTCTTCTTTTCTGTTATGGTTCCTATTTTTATACCTGTACTCGGGGCATCAGTGAGTAATATTCAGCTCCTTAATCCTCTGACACAGACAGAACTTCTTGATAGATTGTTGCTTCAGTGGGATGATTTGCCATCTTATTTTCTCCAATTTGCTCACATTCCTCCTCGACATGGCATCAGTCAGAGGAAGAGAAAAAGACAAAGGCATTCCATTTACAAAGGAACCCATTTCACATGCCATAGTGAGCACTGGACTAGTTTGTGCCAGTTTAAAGGCTTCTTGGTTCTGTGAGGGGTAGATTCTTAGTCAAATAATTTCTTTCTGGGACTCCAGCAGGCCCTCACACTCCCTCATAGCGAAATTCCTAAAAAGTAGGTATATCAGTCTCCAAACACATCTGATCCTGTACAAACAGGTATTTATCCTGAATTCCCTTGTCCTCTTTTTATTATTTACTCCTTCTCTATGAACAAATCTGTCTCAGAAGGGAAAAAACTCACTATGGACTCCCTATATCTACCTTTTCAATATTTGACAGTGCTGTGTTTTCTCTGATGCTGGCAGCGTGTGCGGGAAGATCTGGTAGAACTAGCAAGGATGCTGAATCTCTCTGTACACGCTTTATGTACCTTTTAGGTGGCTTTTTCATTATAAAACAGATCTTTCGCAGAGGGACTTCAGAGCAGACTACCTCTCCTCCATTTATATTGGCTCATACAGAATCTGAGAGTTTTCCAATTCTCTTGCTTAAAAAAAAAAAAGGGTTTTATAAAACCTACTGATCAGTCCAGCACTGCTAAGATTGCTCAAGGCAGGGTCATGCCAGCCTGCTTGTCCAAGTACAGAGTATGAAGCATTCACAAGAAGAGGTGTATGCTTCTTCAGTACAAAAAGATGTGGATCTGCTTCCTAAAATGCTCATTAGTGAAACAAACGGGGGAAACCATCTGATAAATTGTGAGAGAAGGTACTGAACATATGCTAGTTAAGCATTAAGAAGGCAGCAAGTCAGAGTAGTCCTTTGAGCAAGCGGCGTTCTCTTCTTCTATTCAAAAATTTGGTGTATCCCCAAATCAACAATCTCTCTCATGCACCCACTGAGAGAAGACTCATTCCTAAGCTGTCTTTAGGAAGTGAAGGATGGGAAATAATTAGAGGATGAACTGAGATTCTTTCTAGTCTCTTGAACAATTCGGAAAGGTTAGGTGTGTTTGATGCAAGTCTATACTCAGTGGGCTTAGCTTGGGTTTTGTTACCTGTATCCAAACCTGATTGATGCCCCCTGAGCTGTGTGTCTAATAAGGGCAGTGCTTGAACGGAGCAATGGAGATTGTTTTGATTTGGGTTTTGAGTATTGTATTAATGAACTGTACTGGAAGAGAATTTGCTTAAGTACTGCAAATATTAAAAATAGCAATTAAGTACAAATGGCGAATGCACCTTGATATTGAGGCATGTTCCTAGGAACAGACTAAGGTAATGCAACATAAAATTCCTTTGCTTGGAAAGGCAACGTGATGATTACCATACAGCAAAAGGTTTATCTGCAGCCCACTTTAATTTTGGAGAAGTGTCACTTTTATGTACACAGTCCAGATCACTATGTGGAAGCTCTGTTAACCATAAATTACAGAGAATGCAAAGTAAAAGCATTCAAGTTTGGGAGAATTCCAGAAGAAAGGTTACCTGTTAGCTTAAATTTGGCTGTGCTGTAGTAGCTACAAGATAATCTATTCCATTTTTCTTCCAGTATCGAAGGTGTAAGGCCTTACTGTGCACTGTTGAAAATCTCTGTGAATACAGAATTACTGGCATTCTCGTGGCCTTTTTTTATAGTGCGTGTCATGGTAGTATCAGATTATGCTGCATGTCTTAACTACGCGTCTCTGAGCTGAGTGCCGATTATCCCACTTACACAGGCAAAGCATTCTTTTTGTTCGAGTTTTTGTCTGCTTGGAACAAAACTTGACTAATTTCTGTTGGGAAAAGAGTTAGGTGTTTTTGCCAAAGTCTATCCCAGAAGGCCAACCTGGGATAGACAGCTGGCGTAGAATTTTTTTTTTTTTTTTCCCTGAGCTTGTCAGCGTGGTAAAACGCAAGCATGACTGAAATCAGGTATTTTATAAGCAGAACCTTAAGGCAGTGTTGTGGATGAGCCTCATGTAGTAGCTCTGCTTACAGTAAGTGCTGTGAGTCACATTAACCATCAATCTGGAATCAGGTGGTAGGGATTGTCCAGTGAGTTCCTTAAACATATTGTCCCAGAATCTGTGAGTAAAACTGAGAAAAGTGAGGACATCCAACTATTACATTTACTATAGATTATGAGTTTCTGAGGGATATTGGTGGTTCTTCTTCGAGGTTTTTTTTGTTCTTTTCGCTTTTCCCCTCCACACCAGGAAAACTGAGAGAAGGCTGGATGGACAGCACAGTCAAAGCTGTGAAATCATTATGCTTTGAACCTTTACCACCTCCCTCCACTTCAAAAGCAGCTTTCGGTACAAGCCTTTACCTCTCAACACTAACTAAAACTGCTGCTGTGTCTTGAGAGGGTGTCGGATCGTGCAGCTCTGCTTTTTCACCTCCATACGCTGAGCTCCCTGCCTGCTCATCAGGTGCAACCGACTATGCAGCTGGGTGAAATGTTACTCCGCATCGCTGGCACAACTCTAGTTTCCCGGGAAACAAGTGCCTTCATTAGTGCTAAGACCGTATTGTAGGCAACAAACTATTCTTACCGTTAGTGAGTAAGCATCCTCTATTGCATAAAAATAGAGCCCTGCAATTTGGGAGAAGTTATCACACGATGAAATATTGAAATGATGGATAATTTGCAGCATGAGAGCTTCAGAATTCTGGATGGGTGAAGTAGATGCAGGGAAAACAGATTTGTAAAGAGAGAGAAGAAGCCCCCATGTCTCTGGAATGCTTGTAAGTATGGGTCTTGAAGGGTAAAGATTAATAAAAGCAATCTGCAGCTTGCAATTTTTTTTGGAGTATTACTGCTACTTTTGCTTATAAAAGTTAATAAATTCAAAGATATAAGTTTTGGGGTTTTGGTTTTTTTACTTTTTTCTTACAGATTTGGAGTCCTTACAAGCAACCTGACTGCACGGGGGATCTGGATGGTAGAATTGAGGATGATTCACGTTGCCTCTACACTCACGAAGAGTACATCAGTCTTGTGTTGAACAGCGGCAGTGGTTTGTCCCACGATTATGCCAACCAGTCAGTCCAGGAAGACCCACGGATGATGGCCTTTTTTGACTCCCTGGTGCGCCGGGAAATCGAGGGCTGGAGTTCTGACTCGGACAGCGACCTCAGCGAGAGCACAATCCTGCAGCTCCACGCAGGAGTAAGCGAACGCTCTGCTTACAGCGAGTCAGAGTCCTCCGCCTCTTTGCATCACTCCCCACCACATGTGGCTGAAGAGTCCGATGAAGCTGCCTATAACTTAAGGGCCTTAAGATCAACTGATTCCCCCTCAGCCAGGGAGGACATGGCTTCCCGTCAGCAGAGGCTCTCTGCACTGAGAAAGTATCAGGATAAACGTCTCCTGGCCCTTTCCAATGAATCTGACTCTGACGACAACACGTGTGAGGCAGAGCTGGACACGGACCTTTTCCCACGGCCGCGGTCCCCGAGTCCTGAGGAGAACGAATCCAGCAGTTCCAGCAGCAGCAGCAGTACAGAAGATGAAGAGGAACTGAACGAACGACGCACGTCCATGAGGCAACGCAACGCACTGAGGCGCCGACAGAAGGTGCAAAAGGAGGAAAGGACTAGCACTAACACAGAGAATGTGACCCCCTACATTGGTGAGGACATCTACGATTACCCCCAGATCAAAGTGGATGATCTTTCTTCTTCTCCAGCTTCTTCTCCAGAAAGGAGTTCAGCCAGCAAAGAAGTTCTCAAAGAAAGGACGTCTCCTTGTTCAGACAGTGAATCAGTGGAGAGAAAGATTTACAAAGCTTACAAATGGCTTCATTATTCTTACATATCCTATTCAGCTGGTAAAGATGGTGAATCCTCCAGAGGAGATGGAGAGAATGACGAAGGGAAACCAGGAACTAGTGGAAAGCACAATACAGCACACTCACTAAGTAAGGAACATGTTAGGAACCCGAGTTCAGTAGTTCCTCAAGGTTCCCCAGCTCTTTCTACTGAAAGCCACAACAAAGAAACTTCAAAAGAATGTGGCTTGATAGAAAATGCTAGTAATGGTCAAGCTCATGAATGTGACAATCAGCGGCGCATGGAGTGTCAAGAAAACACATCTGAAGACGTGAGCAGCGGAGGCATAGAGCATTCTTTTGAGACAAAAAAGCTCAATGGAAAAGCTAACTGCAAAGGGCTAAATAGCTGCGCGGAGGAACCTTGCATTCAGACCGTGGGACTTGTGGAACAGAAAAACAGTCAGAACTGTCAGCCAGCATCAAGCCATCACTCACTGGTCCCTCCCTTCTCCGCTGTGGCCATCTGTAGCATGTCAGGTCACTGCTCCAGGAACCAGACTGAAGACAGCGAGGAGAGGAGCCTCGACACCTGCGTTACCCACAATAACGGCCACTTGCATCTTCGCCCTTCGTGCTTCAACAACGGACAGAGTTTTGGAGGAGAGCAGGAGACGGTGACGCAAGGACTACAGGTGCACTCAAACGCTGATAATGGCAACCTTGTACAGATGGGTGTGACCTTGCACAAAGACTGCTGCCTGTCTGAAATGGACTCCAACAGCTACAACGTGAGCACAAGAGAGGACACCGCTGACTCGCGTCCCACGGGCAGCGAGAGCACTCAGCCTCTCGGAGGGCTGAAAAGACACAGAGCAGAGTTGGAGGATGCAGATTCAGAGAGTTCATCCATAGAAAAGAAGTTAAAAACATGATAAATGCAAATGTCTGTTGTAGCGTGCACACTCTCTCTCAAAAAAAAAAAAAGTAAAAAAGAAAGCATTAAAGGCACATAGAGCTTGGGTCTGAAACATTGCGTTTGATTCTCCATTCCATTCTTCAGTGGGTCTGTTTTAGATTGCCAGTGGTTCATGCTGTATAAAAATCCAACTTACTCCTTAATGAGACTGAGTCTAGTGTACCCATACAAGGTTCTGTTTAAAGTAAATCCTTATTAAGACGGTTGACTGAATTATTGTTGTGTGAACATGTGTCGTTTGTTCAGCCAGCCGACCAGAATGACTGCTTTAAATTTTAATTGTTCTTCTTTTCCATACTGACTCTCATTACACAGTACGGGCTGAAGAGTGATTGAATTAGATCACACTGGTGGTAGCTTGGGGTGTGTTTCTTGTTGAGGAAAAAGGGGAAGAAACATTTCTAGGCCCTTTATTCAGCTTCAGAAACTGAAAAAAAAGCAACTGTTAGGGAGAATATTTTTAGAACTGACTGATATCTTTATAGATATTATACTTCATAAAGCACTTGCTTCTGATACAGTTCAGTGACACTATTTTTACGCCAACAGAAAAGCTATAGGAAATGAGCCTCTTTCCAAAATCAACTTCAGGCTGTTCCTGTGGTGACGTTCAATTTTGTGGGGGGTGGGTTGTTTTTTTTTTAAAAAAGAACTGAATAACACAGTGTTACCACTGTACTAAAACTGTGATTGTTTAGCAGGAGGAAGGTATTATGCTCTAGGCCTCGCTTGAACCAAGGACTGTTAAAAACCAGGCGTTGAAACAGGCCTTTTTGTGAGCCTCGTGCATAGAGAATGTTTATTATTATTATTAAGAGTACGGCTCTGAGTGTTGGGTTGTATCTTGACCATGACCTCCCCTTCTGCCACGTGCTCCCTTTGGGGAGGCAGTAGGCCAAAGAGAAAATAGTGGAAGGATGGGTGATGTAACTGATGTCTGTCAACAGCAACGCTTGATGCAAGTCTGAAAAGTGCTTTTTTAGCAGTTTTCTTAGCCCCAAGCTCAAACTAGGCTGGCATTGGAGACGAGGGTTGGTCGCCCACCACTGTGTGCTGCAACTATTTGAAGCTACAGACGAGTCGATTGATTCAGCAGAGGTGTGTGTGTAAGGGAGAGCTCCAGAGGAATGTGCCCACGAGTGAGGACACCAGGACTCCAAGTCTGGGAACCAGAACCTGAGGAAGTGCGTAGCTCTGGTGGCTGTGAACTGCCGTGTACTGCTCAGAGGGACGAAGCCCTTTCTTGCCTGGGCTCCGTTTTCAGTGGAGTCTCTGGCGAGTCCTCTCAGTTCTGGCACGCTGGAATTGGTGGGACTGCGCTCGCTTCCCTAGCAACAAGGTAAGAGGAGTCAGGGTGTGAAGGGAAAAGAAACTGCCTGTAAAGGACATGAAAATTATGTGTTTGTGCCTTACAGTGCTGACAAGGAGAGAGACTTATTTTGACCCCAGTAATTGTCAAAGGCTTTCAATCCCAATACTGAGGAAGGGCTTGATTGTTTTAAGGAATAGGAGATTTTTGCTTTCAGTATGACTGTAGCTGTACACTGCTGTAGAGCGCTGGTCTCAGAATAATTATTTCATGCACACAGCTGCCCACTACCTGGCAGGACAAGGAAGACGCTCTGTTAAAACATGATAGAAACAAAGGAGCATTTCAGGAGGGATGTTGGGAGGGAAAGGCTGGGGAGGGAGAGGAAAACATGAGCTGAAAATTTGTCTTGCAGCTACGGTGTGCCACAGGCTGTTTGCCCACACTTGGTCCGCTCTGCTAAGTGAGAACTTGGAATAAGTGTATGATGTAGTGTTTCAGAAGCATATAAAACAGCTGAAAGGGAAAGGTTTGTTTTCAAACATGAGTGAAAGTGGCAATAAGAACAAGCGGGTACCTTGTTACCTTCCTGAAAAAATTGTTCTGTACTGATTATATTTTGGATCACTGCAAACAAGATCACTTATAGGGGTGTTCTCCTCTGTTGTACCTTACTGTAAATGCTGGGTTTTCGCCAAAATCTTGAGGTTGCTGAGTCAAAAGCTGTTTGATTTTTGGTTTGTTTGTTTGGGGTTTTTTAATTCTTTACATTGGAAAATTTTCTTAGCTGACACTTCTTATTCCCTTCTCTGAAGAATGCCCAGATTGCTGGTGAACGAGCTTCTCTGCTCCCCTTTGGCATGGTCACCTTTCTCGGTGCTTTCTCAGATGCCTTATGGTCTTTCCTGGTTCTTTTGTTTGTTTTCAAAAGCAGAATAAAAGCTCCTGGGTTTGGTGTTAGCACTCCTCTGCAGGATCTGGGCATAAAGATTTGGTGTGCTTTCCCCAAAACTAGCCTCCCGTGCTTGTTATTTCTAGCTTCTGTCAAGCAGGAGGAGGAAGGCAGGCTGCGACCTTAACCTTTTGTGCACAGGAAATTTTCATCGCAAGTGGGAACTGTAGCTCTCAAATCAGCAGCTTCATCTTTTCACATCACTAAATGTTATCAGCACTAGGCAGCTGCATTATCTGGAAAAGACGAAAAAGGAAAAAAAGCAAGCAAGCAGCAGCGTGCCTGCCACAGGTAGCCAGCCACGAGAAGAGCTGTGCTGCCGGCAGCTTCTGGGCGCGAGCGTTGCCCTGTTCTTGCAATCATCACTCCCTGATTCTGGGGAAAAGAGAATAAGCTGCTCTGTGGAAAATCCTCCAAGTTTTATCTAAAGATATTTCTCCTCTTCTAATGATCTGCGTTGTGTACTTTGGAATGAGAAGGTTGTGTAAATATTGAACTACCTTGCTAGTTAGCCACTGTTTACTTACCGTGCAAGTTGTTACAGCAGGAAATTTGCTAGGCCAGGTTGTACAGTTCTCCTGAAAACCTTAACGGTGTGAAAGAAAACCCCTCCCTTCCATCTCTTTGTAACGCTTTATACAGAGAAAGATCAGTCTTTTTAATTGTATTCTTTTTTATATTCCTACAACCTATGTATTTGCTTATTTCAGCTTTCTCTGTTTAAAGCATTAATGCATTTTTCTGGGCTGGCATGTTAACCACTTTTAAAGATGCAGCAGGACATGGGACCTGCCAGCCAAGTTCTCCTGTGGTTTTTTTTCAGCTTTTGGGTGATCCTGTTGCCAAAGCTGGCGAATCTTCTCCAAGGTGACCAGCTTACCGGAGATCATGCATTGATGTTGAGGAGCAGCTCTCGCAGAAAAGATCCAGCTGCCTTGTGAAGGGAAGAGCGCAGGGGTTTGCCCATGGGCATAGCAGCTGATTGCTGTGTGTTCTGAAATCCAGCCTGTCTCAGAGCAATAATGGAAGCACAACTTCATTCAAAAATGGCAGTGGGTTGTTTGGGGTTTTTTTGCCCCTAAATTTCAGAACAGAACGAGTGATTGAGACTTCCTCTTGATCTCTGTTCATCAGGCATGTCACTTGGTAGCTAGCAAATTGCTCTTCCTCAGATATTTGAAGACCATGAAGTGTAGCTCATTCTGCTGCTGAGGTCTTGTACTTCACGGAATTTTCACATCCTCGTGATCAGGTAGAGGTCTCTTGCTCACTGTGGCCATCAGAACCTGGTGTGGTTTGATATTCCTGAGGCCTTCGAATGCTTTGATTTGCATTTACTTATTTTGTTGTTTGTGCACACAAGATGGGATTTTTCTTTTTACTTCATTGAGTTAAAATGCTCCACACAAGCAAGTTTTTGTCTCATTTTACAAGCAGCACTATTGGGAGGTACCTTTTGCACCTGATGCTTGCTTTTGTTTTCACCCACTCAGATTCTCCAAATGTCTTTGCCAGACCTGGGAAGCTCAGTGCTCTGGTGCAGGGCCTGCAGAGTAGTGCACATAGCTGCAACAAATTAATTACTATGTGCATATGCACATAGTTCTTCAGAAACTCTTTAATAAGCTAGTTCTAGCACGTGAATAATTTGTAAAACACATTAGTGCACTCATGCAGCTGCATCAGGGTGCACTAGTTAGCCCAGCTATTGCTACACTGGTATGAACAAGAGCTCTTGTTTCCAATCCCTACTGAGAAAATGGCAGTTCTTCAGGGGAAAATAAAAAAATGACCAAAACACCAACACAAAACTCCACTGGTTATGGAACGTTCTGGATTTGCCAGAGTTTTCTGTAGTGGAGGTCAAATGCAGTGAAAACTCGGAAGAGATGTCTGCATTGCACTGATGTGAGAAACGAGCAATGGGACTTTGATGTTCTCCTGATGCAAGTCCAAGGACTTGAACTTGGGTCTCCTACCTTTCGTCTGAGTGTCCTGAGCATCAGATTCTTGCGTTACTATCAGTGGGCTTTTTTTATTTCTTTTATCTGAAATGCCAAGGGGAAAGGAAATGAGACCAGCTCCATGGATAGTGGAGCAGGGCCTTGAGCCCAGGTCTGTTGGTTTATAGTTGGCTGAGAAAACACCATAGGATTCTTTCTCCCTTCTCCACCTTGTGTGATCTTTGATCCAGAGAGCAAGAGGAAGATGCTGACTCAGCCTTGTGTGCATCCTGTTTTGTCCTGAACATGGAAGAATTATCCTTTCCAAATTGCACAGTGTGTATGATTTATTTTTCTTGTATATTATTTTCCTGTAGGCATGTAATACCAACCTCCTAAATGAGTGCCCAGGCCAGTGAGCTGTTTGTTCTGGGATACAGCTGGCGGGCTCAGCATTTCTCTCTCTTGCCTATTTTTCCATTCAGTTCTGGTCTCGAGTATCAGCCAACACCTACACAGTGCTGGAGCTGCTGCACAGATGTAGGATGGCCTTGTGGCTATATACTTGGTGCTTTTGTGACTGGAGTTGCTAATTTTTAGATAATATCCACCCCCAGGACCACATTACTGTGAGCTAGTGGTCTGCAGCATGTTACTTTGCAAACCATGGCAGCTTATAGCAGCCTGAACAGTTGAAGGCACCAGCTCCTACAAGCTTGGAGGGTTTGCATTCCACTGACTTCGGAACGGTCAAACCATGTGGTCTTTGGGAAAGTTGTGTGTCTTAAGTGTCCCACCAAGACTAAAAGGGTCAACATCTGCTATTCAGAAGCAAAACTTGCTTCAAGGAAGTGCTGATGCAACTTTAAGCGCTTTGGCTTTAGTATAGCATTGAAGGTGAAATGCTCATGAGATACATTTTGAGCTCTTTAAAATGTGGATGTATGGCAGAAAGCGAAACAGCATGAGCTTCATCACTGAATTCTGTCAGAGAAGGGGAAAAGAGTTGAAAAGCAGTTAAAAACAAGCAAATGAAAAAAGCTCCGTGCCCTAGATACCGACTACGTTCTGAATAAAAGTTCATCACCTGCTTCCAGATCTGGCTCCTAAAAGCCTGAGCAGTGTGTCAGCAGAAGTGATTTATCACACTTGAGCTTGGACAGCTGGAGATCACTGATTTGTCTGTAGAAGCTGAGAAGCCGCAGTCGTGTTTCACAGCACACTATGGAGGGACCCCCACGGGTGTCCTACCCAGCAGAGGTCGCGTCTTTGGTTGGCAGCTTGCAGGGAAGGTAACAAATGGATGTGAGCAGCAAGGCTGGCCCTGATTCTTGTCTTTTTTTTTTACTGCTGTCTGATTTAGTTTCACATCAGCTGGGACTTTCTGAAGAAAGATCCCTAAAGGAAAGCACTTCATTTGTAGTTGATGTTTGCCTTTGGAGTTTGGAGGGAAGTTCTGAGGCTTCATTTCAAGGTAATCTTTATGCAGCCTGTTAAAATGAGGAAAACTAATGCATCCTCACAGGAGGAACAGAGAACTCCAAGGCAAGAGTCTCCTCAAACTTGCTCTTTGGATTCTTGGGGTTTCCATGTCTCCTTGAGGAGCCCTGTACCTTTTTCTTCCCTCTAGGATCCAGAGAGATTTGCAGCGTTGAGTGGCTAGAAAGCAAAAATGAAACTGTCCCCAGCTCAGGATGTTGCAATACTCTGCTTCAGTGGCATTTCCAGTATATTACAGCCAGATCTGGCATTTCCTGCCTTGGATTATATCCTCGAGTACAATTTTCTCCCCCAGTCTGAGCTTCAAAGAGACAAAAGAAAAGATGAGCTAGGCTTCAGCAGTCTTGGAATGAAGGGAAATACCTACTTCAAATTGTTTATAAGCTCTCTAAATTCTCAGTATTACAAAAGCGTTCACAGAGGATGACTCTGCCATGCGATGTGCTTACCCGCACACGACGACGACAGCAGCAACAGCAGCAGCAGTCCTGTGTTGGCTTTAATTCAGGAGTGAGAGCTGAGAGTTGATTCAGTACGTCTGATGGGGCAGATTTCTAGTCTCTCCATGAAGAAGCTTTTTTTAGCTTGTACATATTTCGGATGATGTGGAAGACTTATTTTTAAGCTGGGAAAGTCTGTAGCGATGTTTTGAATTCCTAAATGGCTGAGCGGCGAGGATAATCTATCTGAGGGACCCTGGAAAGCCATTTACAGCCTTAGATGGAGATTTTTATTTACTTGCACATGCTTCCCGCTCGGTCCCCACGTGTAGCCTGGTCTTGTCGAGACGTGGAATCCCTGCCCAAAACAGGGGGGTTGGACTCGATGCCCTCTAAGGTCCCTTCCAGCCTAGGCCATTCTGTGATTCTATGATTCTAACTTCTGCAGTTCGTCAGCTCTTCACCTTTCATTTCATCTATTTGGCCAGAAAGGGGGCGCTTTCTCATTCCCTCCGCTAGTGACAAAGATGCCAAAGGTAACGGATCTTTTGTGGCCCAACTTTGCAGCAGTTAATGAACATATTGGGACAGCAGATCATCTTGCTTAAAGACACACAAGTTGTGGTGGACGTGGGGGTAATGGCTCGTTGATCACTTCACTGTGCTCTTAAATTGATAATAGGCACAAACATTGGAAGGTTTTAGTCTGAGTGACAAATCTTGAGGCCTCCTGCTGCTAGGGCCTGAACTACCTTTGATGTTTGTACCATTTTCTGGTGTATTTTCTAAAGTCAGTGTTTGTTTCCAGCCCCAGGACAACTCTACTTTACTCTTACTCTTGCCAGTTGAAGATCATTACGCTTTAAATTATTATACAGCCTAAAAGGAAGGATGGAAAAAAAAACCACAACATTTTCAACTGCAAGCTCTGAGTAAGGAGGAGGAGGCTGATGGTTTCATGGGCAGACGGGATCTGCTAGCATGAATCCTCTTCTCTGGGACAGAGGCAGGTGGTCCCGTGCTGTTGGGCTTCCCGTGGGAACCATTTCAACTTCCAAAGCTGGTGAGAAGCTGACCGGTTTCTCCTGGGTTGTTCACTCCCAAGAAAACTTAGAGGAGCAGGAGTGTTTGGTGGGAGGCAGGCTGGAAGGGGGGTGCTCTGCCAAGTGGGGCTCTTCCACAAAAGCGCTGCCCTAGGGAGGAGCGATGCCCCGGGGGGAAAGAGGAGTCACTAGGACTCCATCTCCCTCCCTCATTGGCACCACTCAGTATGGCACCCATTGCTTTTGGTTTTGGGACATGAAAATCCCGTTTCACTGCTGTCAGTATCAGCATACAGAGCAGCTGCCAGGGAAGCTGTGGCTTCCTTTTCTCCAGGCTTGACTTAAAAGTAATTTTAGGATGTTTTCCTAGAAAGCCCAAAAGCCACACTAAGAGAAATGGCTGCTCGTGGTTTGCAAGTGAGCTTGGGTTCAGGGGCAGCAAATGCAGTGATAAAATACATATTTATAACCAGCAGACAGTGAACGGGGGAAGGTCACTGCGGTAACGATGAATTGGAAATGAGAAAATGTGGGCAAATTATGAAGGAAACAGAGGTCCGAAGGGGAAAAAAAAAATTAGTAAAGGACAAGCAGAAGTGTTTGGTTAAATCCAGATCAGAAAGAACCTGTTGTTTGCCCGGAATTGCAAAAACTGCTTAAAATGCAGTTTGTCTGCAGTAGCAGTGGGTGGGTAGGATCCCTTGGTGAGATGCCCCCACCACAGGAAAGCCAGTCAGCAGCTGCTGCTCTTGCTGGGTATCACTGAACCACCATGAGCAGATAATTTGCACTCAGGAGTTTTCAGCTATCGGCACAGAGAGATCTCTGAACTGCTAATATAGTGGGGTTTTTATTAATAAGCCTTGGAGCTCAGGGGAGCTCTGGGGGACTGGGAAGCAGCGGTGGAAGAGAGATGACCTAATTCCAGTCCTGTCAGTTTGTTTTCAGCACTGCCAGAATGATGGAAAGCCTGATACGGGACAAGAGCTAAAGAAGAAGCAAGAAAATATCACCGTGGCTAATTAATAGTGCAGACTGATAGGGAATGGCTCAGAAAATGAACTGTGTTGAGCTAAGCATAACTGATGAGATTTCGAGTTTGGCTGATAAATGTAGAAGTTGCAGTAATTCATAGGCTCCTGGAAAGGTGTTTTCGGAGTTGAAAGGTCCAAGTATTGTCTATTAAACCAGAGCAATGTATGTTCAGTACATTCAGCGTTAACCAATGTTAACCCCAAGCAGGGAATCATTAGAGGCACCTTCAGTGGACAGCAGAGCCTGAACTGATATATCTAGTAACATCTATATTAATATTTGGGCAATGCACACAGGCATAACTATGTCCTTTGCAGCCTGTATTACAAGGAGGAAAGGAGTGAGAAGGACGAGGCTTTGCAGCTCGTGCAGAGCAGCCCTCCCTGACTCTGCAGGGACTGTGCCAGGCCTGTGCCAGACTCTGCCAGGACTGTGCTGAATTTGAGGGAACTGAGTGCAGCGCAGGCTTCAGCATTCCAGCGAGCAGGCAAAAGCGAAAAAAAAATGCTTTATGTATTCATCTGTCTCGGGTTGTTTTCATTTGCCTGTACATCTTTAAATTCTATAGAAATGCATAGCTCTGTGTTTATGCTCACACACACCGCTCCGTTTAAACAGGCTGTGTCAGCACCGGCTGAACCCCGAAGCTGCCGCCCGCTTACGGGAACGAGAGCGGAGTCGTCCTCACGGGCTGAACTGAAATGGATGGAAAAGCTTTACTACTGCACTTAGAGACTGTCTCGCAGGGTGCAGGAACTTCTGCATCCTAGACACCTAGATGGATCTGGTCTTTGGAAGGCCTGGCCTGTTGAAGATTAAATAGCTGATTCGTGCCACACAGCAGTGACTCTATAGGCAGCACAAACGGGAGCATCCTCTTGGCAGGTTGGGCAGGACGGATGAAAGGAAAACAGGGCTGATGCTGGCAAAGGAAAGCACCTTTCATGCTGAAAAACCCGGATTATTTCTTGTTACAAGGGACCAAATAAGTACTTATAAGTACCAAATAAGTACTTATTTAGGCCAAACCTGGACATATTTCTTGAGATGAAAGATAAAGCACAAGGCTTTATCTTTTTGTGTTTGACTAATGCTAGTGCTGGCTTCTTAACAGGCTTCTGTGAGAGGAAGGGTGTGAGTTCTGAGGTGGCCCTGGCTGCTGGGACCCAGTTACGGGAACGCTACACATCGCTTCACCCATTGTCCAACCCCAACACACACGGGGATCTCCTCCTCTTAGCAAAGAGCTGCGGGGAGGCACGGGCAGCACGGGGCTGGGGGCGAGCTGCTGGAGGAAGAGACCTAAAGTGTGGATCTCCTGTTAGAGCTAGAATAAGCATGTCAAGGGGAAACAGAACTGGGGGACTAGGGTATGGGAAGGAAACAGCTGGAAAAGCAGGAATTTGTTTGGAATTCAATGTTATTGAGGATAATTAAATGAAACCAGACGCCAAGCAGTTTCAGCGATTAGTGTGTTGAATTGCCATGCTGTTGATCTCCTCAGCTGCTGCCGCATGAGTCCAACCTGCGGCTTTCTAGCAAAGAGAGAAGTTTAGCTGCAGCGCCGTGGCTGTGTGACACTGACTCCTCCATCGCTGTACCACGGAGACGTTAGCAGAGCAGGCATTTGTCCCTGCAAATCTTGTATTAAACAGCCCAATTTCCTGCTGGAAATTAGTGGCGCAATGCATAATGCTCTGCAGATGTGAACCCGCACCTGCCTGATGTAGCGGAGGGGCAAGCAGAGAGAGGAATTCCTGAAAAATCATTTCAAATGTCATATCAGGTAACGAGGCTGCGTGCATCCGTCAGCAGCTACACTAAGCCCACACGTGCCGTTCCTGCAGCTGGCTGGTCCAGTTGCCTGCTTTCTAGAGTAATGTGAATTAATTTGCCTTGTGTGCAAAGACAAAAGCCCCTCTCAGCACATTTTCTTACTAAGGCGGGTTGTGATTCTTTGCTTGTGCAGTTTCTTTTCACTATTCTCCCACCCCTCATGCTGCTCAGCCCATGCTCTGCCAAGCAGGCAGCCAGAGCCAGTCCTGGCAGCATCCTGCCAGATGGCAACAGGAGTTTCATGAGCTAAGTGATGACCGGACAAGGAGGTGGAAGAGACACCAATAAGAGTGCAAATTTGATCATAGCATCATTGAATCCTTTCTGCAAGGGGCCCTGCCATTTCTTGGTAGCCCAATCTTTAACAGATATTTTCAAATCTGTGAAGACAGGCAGCTCTTTGGAGAATAACCCCGGGAGGGGTCTGATTCTGTATGGTGACAGACTGAGAAGGATGGGATATAGAGATATTTTGAATGCAGGATCTGTTCTGTGTTATACTTCCATGGCAGCATTCAGACTCTTTGAGAAATAGTAAACTAATTCACTGAGCAGTTGTGGTGATGTTCGCTAAGTTTATTGTACACTTTGTTATCGCTTTGTCTCTGAAAAGTAGCAGCTTGAGGATTTTTCTCTAAAAAAAAAAAAAGTATTTTGTTTAAAGTGGTACTTGACTACCTTCAACTAACCAAACCCGTTTGAGTTCCCTCCTCATGGAAAGTGTGATGGGGGAGATAATTTAATCACTCCTAGAACTCATTATAGCATGAACAGAGGAAGAGGCTGAATTAGCATTAGTGAGAGATCTATGAATGTTCCTGGAGAAATTTTATTACTTTAACTCAAAGGGCCGATTCTGGGACTCGGCTTTTTCTCCTTTGCTCTGTAACGTTTCCCGGTGGAGCGCTCTATGATGAGTAATATCTCAGTTGTTCTCCTTTTCTTAAACAAATCTAATTTATTTTTTTTCCATGCAGGAAATGGAATCAAATTATAGCTATCACTCATTTATCCTTTTATAACTCATGTAACATTAACAAGACAAAGTCCTGCTGGTGAAGAAAGCAGTGTGCTTGGCCCTGGGCAGTCGGTAGAAGAAGACAGAAGTAGCTGATCAGATTACTCAGCTTTCCAAAGAACTCTTTTTTAGATAATGATGATAATTACCCGCTCTTTGCCTTGTTCTGTCCAGGTTTGTTCCTAGCCATGGAAAATCACAGTGGCACAGGAGGATGTGGGGGACGTGGCCGGTGCTGAGCACGAGGATGTTACTGAGGCAGGGGGCTGGATAACCCGTCAAAGTAAGTACGTGGTAATCTCATACGTACCTTGGATTCTTCTATAGGGCTTAAAGCACGTCACCACACACCCCCTGAATTATATATGAGTAGCTGATTGCACGTAGTGTGTCTGTGTAACCACAGTGTTACCCACCTGCCTCAGAGCTGTCAGCTCCACCAGATGGGAAATGTCTGCCCTGGCACAGCCCACCTGCACGCTCTGTCATAGATCCCAGTTGCTGCCAAACTGGGGTGGCATACGTCCCACCAGAGGAGCTGGTCCTGCTGTAGGAGGAGGAAAAGCCCAGCTATGAGCATCTCACGGAGGAAAAATGGATCCCGTCCCTCCCTCCTGCCCCAGACAGCTTCGTCTGGTGCTGCAACGCGGTGAGTCTTGGGTCACTGCAGTGACAGGTAGCTGTGAAGGATGGATCCTGGCCCCCTTCCCCAGCTGGGGCCTGCTTGCGCTTTTGTGGAGCTCCAGTAAAGGGAGGAGAGTTGGGGACCACCAGCATGGTGGGTCCCCAGCAGGGTGGGTGCACCAACACCAGGCTGTGTGTGATGCTGGATGAGCAGAGGTGGTCCTCTCCTTCCCTTGGGCAGGCAGGCTCTGTGGAGGATCAGGCAGAGCACGTTGGCAGCAGATGGGATCTGCACCCCCTTCTCGGGCAGGGAGCTCTTCTTTCTGAGTCCCCAGCCACAGGGATCTGACCCAGTCTGACCCTAGCTCTCTGTTTATTTCAAGTTTTATAGCTTTAGAGAGATGCCTGTCTGATGATCTAGACCTACTTACACCCCACTGCTGTGTAGTAACATTCCATAAGCGCTAAGCAATATTTCATACCGGGACTAAACTTGCTGTCTGAGCTCAGAAGCTCCTCACCATTGTAGGAGCAGATCTCTCAAAACTTCTCTCAACTATTTGTCTCTTGCATCGTGTCCAGAAAATTACATGATCTGGACTTTTTTAGTCTAGAGAAGCGTGAAAGCCATTGCCTGTTTCCCTGGCCCTCTTCTCCACGTGGGGCTAAAGTCTCTACCCATGTCCCCAGCAGCTCTGGAAATGTTGGGTGATGGTGATGGTGGCAAAGTGTTGAGGCTTTGTGAGTAAGGACATGGAGGGAAACCAGCTAAATGCAGCTCTGTAGATCTGCTAAGAAAAGGGAGGGATTGAGATTCTGAGGCTTTCCATAGCCAGCTCCTGTGGTTGTTCCCATCTCTGACTGGTTGTGCAGGTACTTCAGTGTCTCACCTCAGCCTCTACTGGACAAACATCTACTGTGCTGTCCTAAGAAGGATTTTGCCTTCAATAAGAGAGAATGGATGACAAGTCTGGGACTGATAAGATTGAACACAACAGAGGCCACGGTACCTTGAGCCTCAGTGTTTCTGAGATTCAGGAAACCTCACACAAGGCCAAGACTGACTTGTGGTACGTAACCATCCCACGTCTGCCTGACTGCCACAGTTCTCTTGGAACCGCCTCCCTGGGGCTGCTGCTTGCAAACGAGGTAGACCTCAGGCTGCAATCAGCGTGCCAATTCCCTTGTCTCTTCTGCCATTTGTTTCCCACAACCCTCCGACCCCCCTGGCTGTCAGCCGTGCCAAAGAGGACAGGCTGGAGAGGCTGCAAGGGCAGAGCACCCGTTCCCCAGCTGCTGGTCCTCCCCCACCTCTGCCCTCGCAGCTCCTCGGTGAGCTGATGGATGTGAATGAAGCCTGAACTTGGGCGGTTTCCTGGCTAAAGGGAAAATGTCTTTCTCCATAACCAGCTCTGACATCTCTTGTCAGCAGCAGTTTCAAGTCCAGCAGATAAGAACACCACCAGGAAAAGCCCCGCCTGAACTGTGCCTGATCCGCAGCCCTGTTTCATATGGTCTGATGGGGATGGACCCGTGGCTGGAGGAGGGCGACTTGTTTTCCCCGCTGTGACCTGCACCTGAAAGCTTTTTCCCTATCTGACACTGCTTCCTAATAGGATTTGGCTGGTCGGTACCAGCTAGTGTGCATGGGGTGAGAGCGTTTTAAAATAGATGTTGGAAACTGTTGTGGAGAATTTCCAGCCTGCTTAGTGCTCCAGGTGGGAGAAGCCTGGAAGAAAGCCACATGCATGCAACAGTCTAGACATGTTTGATTTCTTTTTGGAATTAAAGAACAGAAGTCCCATAATACCCTTTCCCCCCCCGCTTCAGCACTCATGCAAGTAGCCAACATAAACAATTCTCTCACTGCCCTGAAATTTGGAGTTGCTCACAGGATGAAACAGTGACCTACTGAACCTCTGGGAAGAGTAATATTAGCCTCCGTCTGGTCTGCTGCCTTCTTGGCTTGGGTCTGGTGACTGCAGCCCAGCCACCCCTGGCACCAGCACCGGTGCGGGCTGTCTCCAGGGTGTTTGTGCTGCTCCCATGAACGGAGAGGAGATGCACAGTCAGATCGCCGAAGCTGAGTACGCCCCCCATGCTTGCATTTAGGTACCTAACTTCTCAGACGCAGCAGATTCCCCAGCTCCACCTCAGTCCACCCAGAGGACTAATCCTGAGATCTGTGACTGGCATTAGATCCCATGGAAGTGTTGACCACAGAGAACATTTTTCCATCACATCGCAGAGCTGCTGCTCAAGATGGAATTCAAAGTGCCTACAGACACATGCCCATGACAACAAGCCTCCAGGTTGACTCGCAGGCAGGTGACTGCTACTTAAATCGAGGTCACTTCTGAGCTCACCAGCACGCTCGCTGCAGACTGACTTTCATGCAGGGGTGGTGGAGTTTCTTGTCACAGAATGAAATATTAGGATAAACATCAAGGAGGCCAGATAAGTAATGCACTTGTTCTCAAACGGGGATGGGGCTGCTAGTTCCTCTCCCGTTGGCAGTATTGCTCCTTCAGGCTTCCCGAAGCCTTCTTTGCCACCATATTTTTGCCTGGAATACTGCTGCTGCCACTTCTCCAGCTTATTTTGTACAACTGGAATTTTCTTTTCTGGGTTTTCTATGCCTTCAGCTTTGGTTCTGCCTGCACACTCAACCATGCTTGGAATGGCATTGAAGAGGCACCCCACGAAGAACAACACAGAGCAACTGCCCATATACCCTGCTTGGTTTCAAGTGCAGTGGAGGAGATGACAGCTGCCCAGGTTGGACTCCTGAGAATGGCATTGGCTCAAAAAAGGCCAAAAACATAACGAGTGGAAAGATCTACTCAGGAGTCAGGCTCCCTGACAGCACAGGGAGGAAGGCTACATGCCGATAGGTTTGTGTAAACCGTGTAAGCCGCCCTATGCAATTAGGAGATTTACTTTGAGGAGCAATGGCGATGGCTGAGAATGGAGTGTCTATATCTTCCCTTTAGTGGCAGGATGAGACTGGGGGATGTAAGAGACTCCTAAATGGAAGGGATTGTTGCCTTTCAGCTGAGCTCTTGTCCTTGCCTCTTAGGACTTCAAGATAAAGAACAGGCCTTTGATCTCATCAGGATCTAAAGAATCAGCCAGTCTGATAACACATTTCAAGGCTTTCAAGCCTCTTGGGCTTGCATTTTGGTCTAGTCCCTGTGTAGTTAATTTTGCTTCCCAAAGCCCTTTTGCAGGCTCTGTTCTTCCTCGTGTCCCACCTCAGGCATACGTGGTGCTGGTGGGTAACCGTGCAGAGGTGCTGCATCCCACCACAAGCACCTGGGTCGATCGGCTCCCCTGTGCTCCGTGGGCTCAGGAAAGCAACTTGGGGTCCCCTGGCCTGAAGGTGCAACACCAAAATGAGCAATTACTGCTGTTATTATGGCTGAAAATTCCTTGGGTATCTTTCACTGAACTCCATTTCCTGTGTCGTGCTGGCAAAGCTCCCCGTTTCCATGGCAATGGTTTATTCCTTTAAATAGTCCCCATTCAAGAACAATATCACGGGTCCTTCTCTGTTGTTGGTTTAATTAAAAATAACCTACTCTTCTCCTTGTGTTGGTCTTGACTGAGTTGGACATTGGCATCCAGCCTCTCCCAGCCTCTCCGATCCTCCCTCTCTCCCCGCCAGAGGTGACCCTCCTGCCTCCCCACTGCTCCCTTGGTGTAACACACACAGTCTGTCCTTTCCTGACCTGCCCGACTGAGAAACCTCACATGGGTGGATCTGGAAGGGAAACACAGAGAGGAGGAAAGGAGGGACTGGCTGAGCTCTCACAGGACAGCACTGTGCAGTTTGAGGTCTATCCAACAGAGGGTGGACCTCGGGAAGAGGAGCCAGACACCCTCGGAGGCTCTGCCCTTGAGCTTTCCTTGCCGTGAGCAGGGACGCTTGTGAGAAATAGGAAGCCTCGTGAGAACAGGGTGGCCTGTGATGAAATGGTCTATAGTGCATCACTCATCGTTGCAGCCTGGATGTTCAAATAAGCTGCCAAAAAGGGAACCTTTCCCCTCCTCCACAGCCCTTGGTTTCCAAAACGCGTTTTTTTATTATTATCTTTTTTCCTATGAGTGGAGCAAGGGCTTGCAACCTGAAAGCTGAAAACAAAACAAAAAAAAAGAAAGAAAATGGAAAGGCTAGTATTTGCTATATTTTAAAGTGTCCATTTTATTGCAGAGGACTCTGAACAGGCAGCCTGGTTTCCATACAACAGGAACTCTGTTGGTGTTTCTTGGGACACTTAATTCTTGCTTTGCATAAAGAGGGAGACAGAGCATCTGGTTTCTCTGCTTCATTTTAAATGCCAATACTTATTTTGCTAATACATTTACATTCCAATTTTCTTCACACATAGTAAAAAAGGAATGCTTTGGGCTTCTTCTAGATAGAAGCACATTAGCATGCTTGTTTTTCAGGCACCAGCAACAGACATGTGCTCAGAGCCTGGAGTTCAACCATCAGCAAGGAAAGCGGACGTCAGGGTAAGAGAATTCACATCTATGAAACAAATTCCTGATTCACTGCAGAAATTTTCTGCATTAACTGCAGCCGGCACTGGCTTAGTCTGGGAGAGGGACAAAAATCTGTCTAACAAAAAAAAAAAAGTATATAACATATCTTTCCAAATGCTTTTTGCTCAGGCGCAGAAAACAGCATCACAGGAAT
>NW_009731553.1:0-12792 GCF_000703405.1 Apaloderma vittatum | reverse complement strand
TGCCAGGTTGCCGGCTAATCCAGAAGGGCGGGTACCGAGTATGTTTTCTTCTGCAATTGCATTTGAGCTGTGAAATTATTTAAAGCGGATGCAGCACCTTTTGAACAAGCAATGAAACTCATCCTTATAAGGTGGGAAAGCTCCACGTTTCGCTGCTGTTAGAAGACTGGAATGCGAGCGCGGCGAGGATTGCTTCACGGGAGCCCCTTATCTGAGAGATGGGCGATAAAACTGAAGAAGTTCACGTGACACAAGAAGAATTTCTTCCTTATCTAAAGGAAGCCGGAGATGTGCAAGTCAGAGGTACGACACGCAGGATGAGTTATGAGGATGAAATGATGTAAAGAGGCCGAGCAGTTTGGAAATCTGCCCACTTGCTTGAGTGTGCCCTGTTTTGTGCTTTGGAGGATTGTATTGACATCAATACGACATCGGTTTTAGAAACACTTGACTGGAAGCTTGAATCTGCTGACTGTTAGGGCAAAGCAACAAAATCCAAAGTCCTTAGGGACCTCAAAGTGTGCCAGCCCTATTTCTGACCTCTCTTGGACATTGAATTGAGGGAAAGTGCGGGAGGATCTTGGCACAAGCCTTTCAATCTATCTTTTATTTTTAATTTCCCTTGGGCAATTTTTCCTGAAAGCAGCAGCCTCTTTGACTCTTAAAACACAATGGGGGAAGACACTGTGATATCAGAATGGTTCGTTTGCCTCTTACCAGACACCTATAAAGTTTGCCCAGAAGAGATTTCTCAATCCTTCAAATCTTTGATTAAGGACGGCTTGTTTCCTTTACAAGCAAAGAGGAAAATGCAACGTCTTCATATAGAATATAGACACCCCAAGTGTTAAATTCCAGCTGTTTCCTCTATACCCTTTCCAAAGCCTTGGCTAGAAGTGTCTTGCACAGTTGCAAGAAGCCTGTGTGGTCCTCAGCTTCTCTTGACGTATCACTTTAGACAGTGTTATCTCTGCATGGTCCCTGGTTAATCTTCCCATCAAAACTCTCCTGCGTCCACCCCTTGTGCCACTGCTTCTGCATATTTCCCATTTTACCTCTCTCCCGTGGTGCAGCCCCATCTGCCACCAGTCCTTTTCCCTGCCTGATCCACCAGCAGGACACATGGCCACCAGTCTTGCACCGGTGGGAGATGCGGTCTCCCACTTTCAGGGGAGAGACCCAGGTCTTTCTTATGACATTGAGGGCAAAAGACTTCCTTCCAAAGAGAACAGATGTTTTCCACGTGGTGACAAGCTCACCTGGTCCCCGGGCAGCACAGACCCAGCATGCTCTCTGTTTGGCCAGGAGATCTCCAAGGCAAAACCCAGGTACTGCAAGAAGAGGTCACCAGCAGTGTTTTAGTTGTGGTACTGCGAGGCCATGCTATGGCAGATACCGTCTTTCAGACATGCTTTTTTATCAAAAGACCTTGTCCTTCATGAGTTGCTCACAGCATGTTTATTTTAAAGAACAGCCCTGGGTTATTTTCATCAAAGACAATGTGGCCACAAGAAGTAGCATAACAGGGCTCAGCATGACTTGCTTTTTTTCTAGAACAATAGCCATTGTTCCGGTGGAGCTGAGGAGAGTTTGGGCTCTTACCAATTGCTGTTTTTATATATACCAGGGAAAAAAATAAAAGAGAACCCAACTCCTTAGCTGGGCAGAGCTGCAGTGGTTTTTGCATTGCTACTGTGACTAAAACGTGGTAAAAACACAGTCCAGTCTCTCAAGCCAGCAGTTAGGATGAATATAAAAAATGTTGGTTAATTCCTGCTTTTTTGGCCAGAGTGGCCTGATCAAACCTGGCCCTGCTCTGAGCCAGCATTAGACCAGATGTCCTCTCAGGGTCCCTTCCAACCCCTACTACCTGGTGGTACTCAAGAATCACAGATTCCTGGTTGTCTGCAGAAAAATTTATCCTGAACTTTCCCAGCCATTAAACCAGAATAAGATTCGCGCTCCTAAGGCCTTTTTACATTGTAAGGCCAGGACTTGTGGTTTTCTGGTTTGATTTTTAAATTTTTTTTTTAAGCACGCCATGTGGAAGCAGCCAGGCCTCATGCCCTGCCGGTGCAGAGCTCCCCAGCAGCCCACCCTCCCGGTCTCTCAGCTCAGCCAGACCCTCCCGCCGGGCAGCCAATGCGTCTGCACGTCCTCCCCGAGCACAACACCCTGCAGCAGCAGCTCTTTCCAAGCCTTCCTGTTGGAGCTGGAAGGAGCAAGATAAACAGGTCTGTAGCTACAGATGAAAATGCAAGACCTGAATTTTTCTCAGCAGGACTGAGCGTAAAGTGAATGCGGCTTCTTCCAGGGCAGGTGGAAGGCAGATACCGGCCCTGTTCCTTCTTCAGGGCATCCATCCCAGGCTGAAAGTAGAGACCTACACTGAGACAAGGCTGGTCTAGATGTCATCTTGTGCCTAATAAAAGGGGATGGTGAAAATGTGAGAGAGTTCTAGCATACATAGCACAAGGCTGTGCTCAGGGCACACCACAGTCCTTGCTTTGACACATCCGCACCAGCGGTGGCCAGGCAGGGCTGGGGGTCTCTGGGCTGCCTGTGCGGGCAGAGACCAGAGGGAAACAAGAGCTGCTGTCAGGAGGAATAAGTCTGCTGCAAGGAGGCTGGTACTTCTGCTCAGCCAGCCTGGAGAACCATGGCAGGAATTTTTCAGCTGTTTCCACCTATCTGTAATATCTCCCACCAACGCTCTGGCAGAGCTGAAGTCTATTGATGTTTAAGAAGCTCTTGGAACAGGTTTCTTCTCTCAGGGTGCTCGAGATGTATGCAATACGCGGTGACTGTGCTCCCAGAAACCTGTTGGATGAGCTGAATTTTGTAAACATGTCACAGATAAATGAACAAAGCAGATAAACAGGTACAAGAGAAAATACTACTGTAAATCCAAGGTGTGCTGCTTCTGTAGCTTTATTAGGGAATCGGGAAGATGCCAGCACTCAGTCCTGTTCAAGGTAATGGTAGTTTTGCTATTGGGCACGTATAATTTGAATTGGGCCCAGTCCCTCTTTCTCCCTCTCTCTTTTATTTTTTTTTTAATTGCTCTTTCCATAATTATCGCTATTGCTGTGTGTAGTTGTTTTGTGGTTTTTGGTGTGTTTTTTTTTTCCCTTGTGAAAGTTTGCGTTGCTTGACTGATGATGCAAATGGGAGTCACTCCCAGGGAGTGCCCAAGGGCTGGGGTGCAACTGCCCAGATATGGGTTGCGCTGCAAAATAAGAAGGGTCAGGGGATTCATTCCAGACCAGCTGGCATTGGCAAAGATGTTGTGCCATTGCTGCGCTGCAAAAGAAGTAGAAGCATTGTCAGCCATGGTCGTGTCCTAGAAGAAGCCACGTAGTTGGGCTGGCACTCACTTCTCCTCTGTGGTGATGATACAGGAGTGGCTGGGCTTTGTCTCCCTGCAGCTATTTGAAAGATCTGGGTAAACAAGGAAACTGGCCCTAGAGAGGAAACTCTGCAGTTGCAGGATGCTGACAAATGTCCAGAGACAACAAACTGCAAAAGCAGGGAGAAAATGGGGAGCCTGGTGCCCTCTGCTTTGTTTTTCGCTTGTAGCAATCTCAGGTGTCAGGCACAAAGAGACCAGACATCTGCAGACAAAACCTCTTGATACTTAACATTTTATTTTTAGCTAAAGCAATGCAATTTGTGGCTAATTTGCTGGTTTAAGAAAACAGAATGAGAGGTTATTTATGTGTTTCAGCGAGACTCACACAACCTGCTCCAGCAGCTCTACAGCCCCAGCCTGAATCCCTGGGCAGAGGGGATGTACATGTAGATGCCACCGTGCTGGAAGCTGCACTCACCAGACACTATTTGAGCGTTTCAGAAAGTGATATTCCAACAACTTTAGGCTCATATATTCCCCGCTTTCCTCTAGCTCAAGTCCAGCAATGGTGCTAAACTGCACTCAGCACAAAGGTGCCCTGGGTACCTTTCAAAATCCAAAGTAGCTCCTTGCTTGAGTCAAGGAAAGTATTTAGGAAAGTATTTATTCTTCTACCATGTCAACTGTGTATTTTTTTGCATTGCCTATCATTCAAAGAAAGGTGACTTCAGAATCCAGGGGGGACAGAAGGGAGATGTGTGGTTACTTTTTTTGCCTTAGCAGAAAATCATCCCTGATTAAAGAGCCTAGAAAGATGGTTAATCCCAGAGCTGTGTGTTTCAGACATTATGAGTATACGGAACAGAGTCTACGCACAGACCTGTGACAGAAATTGTTTCACATTTTTATCTGCTAAGAATCATAGATCACCCCAACGATGTGCTGCCAGGACAGAACTTAACCAGAACTTTCCAGCAAAAACCCTTTGTCAACCAAGTTCATATTTGTGTAGCACTAGGGCTGAATTTGGCACTGCCTTGGCAGCAGTTTGCAAATGAGTAATTTGCATGTAAATTCCCTTAGGCTCTTAGTCAAATATTCACACTTTTTTGTTTCCTATTTCCATTATTCTTCAGAGTACCAGGTACTCGAGTTGCTTGAGGTACACTTGGATCTGAAAGAAACAGAGAAAGGGGTTAAAATATGCTTCATCAGCTGGGGGAGAAGGTCTGTCAGTGAGAACTAGAATTTTTTCTCTGAGAGCATATTTCTGGCACTGTACCCGAGATGGCCATGAGCATCAGGAAACACAGAACTGTCCATACTAGTATTTGTAATGATTTGTGGTAGAAAAGAATAAATCTTATTGTATTTCGCAAACAAATATTTTCAATTCCTTTTAGGCAATCGGCAGCCCTCTTAATTTTTTCACATTTTCCTCTTCAGAAACCACTTACCATTCAAAAAGGAGCGAACTGCATTTATAAACAGACAGGCAGACTATGCCACAAGGGTTTTTTCTTTTATGTGGGTGTCACTATAGAGAAAAATTATAATCTAGGGCTGTTGCCTGTGGGGGTATCTTGAGAACTATCTAAGTTCATCCATGACAGTGGAGGACCTAGAATGGGACCTCACAAGAAACAACAGGATATTTCACAAAATCTCAGTATCTTGCCATTTCCAATTCCTCTCTGCCAGGCCGCAGCACCATGAACAGTGTGTCCCGGTAATGCTGGCTGTCAGAGAGGTGTTCAGAAGAACAGAAAAGTGCCACAAATTCAGCCTCAGAGCTGCCGAGCCTTACAGTAAGACTTTCTTTTTCTTTCCAGCCTTCTATTTTCATCACTCCTTTTCAGAATCCTGCCTGATGCAGTACCTGAAGGATGCTCTTTTTAGCTCAACCCCATGAGGGACGGTAGAGAGCACCTGTGGCTCTTTACCACAACAGTACAAGTAACCTTTCTGAGGCTCAGCTAACAAACAAACAAACAACAAAAAAAAAGCCAAAGCAGAATTTTCAAGATTTTTTGCTGATCTCCTAAAGGTCAGGAAAGAAACATGCCTACAGCGGTTAAATTGGTCTGACAGAAGACATGTGCTGCTCATTTGGAACCTCCTCTTAGGAGAAAAATCACAGGTGTATGTTATGTGAGAAAACAGGGAGGAAGGGGAAATCCTTCTAAGGAAGAGATAAAAGGAGGCTGGGGAGAGCAGCAAGCAGTTTGCTTGCCGAGTGGTTGTCCCTGCTGGGTGCTGCTGGTGGTGCCCAGCAGCAGCATCTTCTTTGCTTGCTGTGTGTCTTTTCCAAACTCTATTTTACAGCACTTTTGTATTGCTCAGCAAGTATCACCTTTCCTGACAGTGGAGCTACTGCAAATAGGAGGTTTGGTGCTGCTTCCCAAGGAAGAAGTTTTCTGCTGTAGGGGGTACCTTTGCATGGAAAAGTGGCTGCCACTGTAGAGAGAAGAAACAGTAAAGGAGAACAAGCCAGTTAAGAGCAAAGCTTAATGAAATGAGATGATTTTCTGTGCATGACCCATAGCAGCTGCTATGAAGCAGTTTTTGCCTGTGGAGCGCGAGATCTTAACCTGCTTGGTGTGTGGATCCTGCTCCTCTTCTGAGATGAGTCTGAATTTGGATCCCAGCCTCACTGACTCAGCATCGTGTTTCCCCACTCACTGCTGGGCCATTATGTGCTGGGAGAAAGCTGGCATGTCTGGAAGGCTGTTGGTGTGTTTTTCCACTGTAACAGCTACAGTTCTGAAAGGAGTGAGCTTTTCCTCCATGCTCAGCTGTGGCACCTCTACTGCTGGTGGAAGTGGGTGGCTTGGCATGGTACAGAAAACACTAAAAACCTCCAGTGGATTTCCCAGAGCAGCCTTTGGAGCACTACCTGATACCACATCGTATATTTGATTAGCATCCTAAAGACCATAGCAAACAGGTAGGAGTTAACCCACTCCACTCCTGCTAATTTTAAGAGCAGTCGTGTCCTGTTGGTGCACTAATGGTGAGGGTGGCCCTCCTTTCAGTCATGTGGATCTGCATTTTCTTAGCCTTTTATGAACTGCTGTGGCCTCATACGCAGGCATGGATTGCGAATATTGTTTGCAGTCCAATGGCACTATGACCTGCGTCGCTACTGGAACAAACAACTGATGCTGAAAGTATGAGCAGATGGAGAGGACATGAGAAGTGCTTCTGAAAGCCATAACTAGGAGTGAAGCACCTCCTTTCAGCACCACCAGTACTGAATTTTAACTAGGTCACCATACCAGTGGTGAATTTTCTGGTAGCTGAAACATAAAAGAAAACTTCTGCTTCCTCTATGAGAGAGCTGCAAGTGGATTGAAAGCAGTTTTCATCCATGTAAGTGTACATAAATGTGTGGTTGAATTTTTTTTTGCACAGCCACTTTCACCTTAATTACCTCTCAGTTGAGTCAAGTTCCGGCTGAAGTCATGCTGCATTGTGCTTTACACATGGGCATCAGATGGGGCTGTCTGGGTCAGGTTCCATATGTCTGATTTTACATTTTTACATCCCTGCAGCTGCAAATGCTTTTCCTCCATTGTGAAAAGCAACCATGCCATGCTGCTTTGTGGTACTGTCTTACTCTCTGAAGCTGATTGTGTGGCAGGGCTATGAAACGGAGCTGGAAGGGCTCCCAAAAGACAACACAGGGCTCATCCTCCAGGCATGGGGTGGGATCAGCTGTTCTTGAAGTTTAGCCTTTCTTAAAGCTGTCCTGATTGTTCTTTAAGTCCTCCAGCCGTGGGGATTCAGCAGCTTCCTTTGGTGACCTACTCGTGCTTTACTATCCTGACCATTTCCAGATTCTCCGGTGGCTATGGCAGATGGTTTCCTTCCACTTTGCAGTAAACTTTTACATATTTGAGGTTTGTTACTGTGTCTCACTTCAGTTTTTTCTTCTCTAGGCTAAATAAGCTTGCTTCTTTCAGTCTCCTCTCAAAGGTCAGGTTTTCTGGACCTCTGAGCTTTCTTGTTACTTCTCCTATGGACTCTCTCCAACCAATGTGTATCTTTCTTAAAACCTGGCACTCAGAGCCAGACACAGCGCTCCATCCTCAACCTTACAAACACCAAGGGGAGCCTCAGAAGGTTTTGTTGTCATGTCCTACAAATGACACTGCTGTATATGAGCACTTCTGGGCATGGATTTCCTGGGGAAGGCCTGTGAGAGCAGCAGCTCTGGCATGATGCCGGCCTGCACAGCACATGTGCCTTGCCATGCTGTGCAATTGCACAGTGTTCCCCGGCTGCTCACGGTACAGCCTGCTCCAGATCTGTTGATATCTGTTCTTGTGTGTTTGCTCTGCATATCTAACTAACACAGCATCAAAAGCAATGCAACGTAAAGTGACACCATCTCATGCCATGAACTCCTCCACTTAGAATCAAAGACTGCAGTAGCCTCCTGGCCTGCTTGTTTTGTGTTTTTCTTTCTGTCAGATTTCTACCCGCTGTGGTTCCCTCTGTGGGCTCACCCCACACCTGCATCACACGGGGAGCAAAAACTGTGACCAAATGAACTTTGCGTGTGATTGGGTCTCACACCAGCTCTCCGTGGCTGCTGCATGAGCAGCGGGTCGGGGACAGAGGGGCTACGTGAGCAGAGCACTGAGCTCTCTGGTAATCCGTTTCTGAGGCATTATCCTTGGCAGGCCCATGGCTGCTTCACATATCCTGCAGATTTCCCTCTAGGGACAATTCTCTTGAGAAAAAAAACCTGCGCCGTGGATGGATGGATGAAGCCTGGGGTCTCCAGCCGGCTACAGACCACTGAGGAAGCCGGAGCAGCGTGCTGTCGCTTCAGTGATGAGGAAGCTGCCCCGTTCAGAAGAAATGAAACGTGTGTTGGCGCTCTCTCTGGAAAGTCATTCCAAGCCATAGCCAGAAAGGGGCTCTGCTTGAAAACAGCCCGAGGACACTGCTGTACAAGTGATGTACTTGGAGATGGGGGAGGACTTTTTTGTTTGTTTGTTTTGGGTTTTTTTTCAAGCGTTGTGCTAGAAAAATCACAGACTTGCAATTATGGAGAACATCAAAGTGAAGGGAAGGGATTTTAAGTGAAGTTTTTAAGCTGCGGCTGAATAATGACAGGTCTGAGAGTTCAGTGACTCTTTCATAAGAAAAGATTTTCTGTAAGGGCAAGGGTGGAGCTGGAAAAAGACTAATCCTCGTGCTTGCTTTCCCACTACCATCTTGCTGCTGTTCCCTTTCCAAAAAGACTTCACAACACTTGCCTCCAAAGCTTGTCACACTTGCTTCATGGCCAGTTTTGGTGCCTGGGAAGCATAAGAAGGAACAAATTCTGCCTTTTGCATCTGCAAGCCACAGGCACATCATTCGGCAAGCTTTGCTCAGCCAGAGAGTGGGAACAAGAGACTCGAAGCTGGGCCCTCAGTACAGGGCAACTAACAAGTAAAACGTCCAAAATGTGAGAAGCCCAGGGGTGACTGAAGGTCTCCGTGTCTGCAGACAGCTCTGTAAGTCACTTTGGCCTTGAGGTTTGTGTTCCAAAAAAGCACAGCTGACCCCTAGCCAGCAGAAGGAGTAACAGATTCTTCAGGTACTTGTGCCGCTGCAGAATCATGTTACTCCCAGGGTGGAAGTTCAGGTAAATGGGAAGTAAAGAGAAAGAGGACCTAGGATGGTGAGGGCAGGGAAGAAGAGGAATATAACTCAGGCAAAGAGGCTCTGAAGGAGAGAGATGTTTTGTACTTGGGAGCTTTATTCAGGCCCCTTTTTCCTCTCCTCCAAACACAGCATCCCTAACTTGGTTGTTGTTTTTTTGCCTTGTTTCCAGCAATCCCTGAATGACCATGGCACTTCTTAAAAGCATAAGTTTGACCCAGTCTCTGGACATGAGCCCCCCACTCCACAGTCTCCTGTGAAGCATGGTATACCCCACTGAACTACACCAAATTAATGTCTGCGTTTCAGGGGCGCTGAATTTTTACTAGTAGTGTGTCCTGGACTGGAGAGGTGGAAATGATCAAAAAGTGTGTAACTTGCTGAATTCTTTACCCTAAGAGCCCAGTGTGTGGTTCAAATTTAAGTGCTAAATCCCAGAGCTACAAGGTTGGGGGTGGGTTGTGTGTCTGCAGAATATAAGCACTGAAAACCGGCTGTGAGACTTCCCAAAACAAAAGTCATGGGCCACTTCAACACAGCCTTGTTCTTTGTTGTACAGTGACTGGGCTCACCTGCCGGGCCTCTTTACAAAAGCTTGTGGATGTTCTTGGCAAGAAAACAGCGATCTCCCCAGGGAAGCTCGTGACCTGTAGCTAATATGCCAAGCACAAAGAGAAAGAGCAGCAAAGAGTAACCAGAAATACCCCCAAAGCCCTCAGGCTCCTTCCTCTTCATGTGTTGCAGGCTGGAGAAGCAGAATGTACGCCTAACCATTCCCACCACGGCTCTGCCCGCTGTCCTACAAAAAGCCTGCTCTCCCTTGTTTGCATCCCAAAGACCTGATCAGAGACCTACTTGGCCCAGCAAGGTTTCAATAATGCCCAAGGAAATCAGCAGCAATCTTGTACAGAGAACTCTAGGAGACTAAATAAGGAAAACCAGAGCACTGCTGTGCTTACAGGCATCTCTCCCCCCGGCTTCTGTAGCTCCTGTGGCTGCTGTGCCTTCCTCTCCCATTGCAAGCTTGTCTCTTCCCCTTCGTGGTGCTGGTACAATTCTTTGCAAGGGCAAGGGTCAAGTGGATCCAGGAACTGTCCCAAGTTTAGAAACAATGTCTTTTTTTTTTCTTCCCCCTAACTATTGCCCGTAAGTTCATAGAACTCTGGCCAAGAAGAGTCTATTGCTTTTGTTAAGGAGTCCGTGAAAAGTCAAGAGTTGGGATGGGGGGTTTCTTCCCAGAAATCCGGCAAGAATTTTGAGAAGTGAGGATCATGAAGTCAGAAATACAAATAGCAGGGACAATTAGAAGAGAAGCTCTAATGCACTAGGAAACCTCACAGTTGTTCTTTATTTTATTACATTTTATTGCACTGATGTTGTACATGAAATCATCTAATCCTCTCTCTGCCTCGTGCAAGAAGAAACAGGTAAATTAATTAGGTTAGTGGCAGTTAATAATGTTTTTCTATTTATAGTACCACCAGCCTCTGAAAGAGAGATCACTAAGTGTATTTCACAATGCTAAGACTAGTAACATTATGACTATCAGGACAGTTGCTTTGTAACTCAACTCCAGGGAACTAAAGAGGCACCATCCAGAAGATTTAGGCTCACAGAAACCCTTGTCTTAGAGCTTGAATTTCCATGGTGCTGAGCAGCTTCTGGAAAAGGCTGAAAATCCTCACTTACAGAATGGCAGCTGAGACCTCTCACCACTTTTGGGAAGGTGTGAAAAGTAGCTGTCAATAATGGGCTCTTAAAGCACAAGGGTGGGAAAGTAATACAATAGGACCCCCTGCCTTGAAATACAAAGCCCAGGACTTCTCTCAAGGAATGTGCTTGTTTCCCTCTTCCCTTTGTTTCCTCAGAACTTGCCAATTCCCATATTCTTCCAGATGCCTCATGTCGGAAGCATCTTGATAAATAAGAAAAACTAGAATGCAGGAAAACTTTTAGACACGTTTGTTGTCTCTGAGCTATCATGTGATCGAGCTGTAGCTGTTGGTTCTTATTTTCTGTTAGTGGGTTTTCATCAAATGGTTGTTAAGAAATTGACCTTTTTCTCTCCAAACCGATGATTTACATATTTCCCCAATGTAAATGCCTCCACTCTGCTTCTCATCTGCACCTCCCTGCAGTGCCTAATGGTGGGGGAAGTTTCTTTCAAGTCCATCTCCCCAGGGTGATAAGACTGTTTTGCATTCCTCAACACTTCCTCGTGATGTGAATCCAGGAGGATTTCCAAAGTGCCTGGTAGTCCTCAGATCTGGCTCCCCTGAGCTGGGATGCCCTGAGTGGCCTGGTTTCCCCAAATGGAGACATCTTGCACTGCTCTTGAAAATCATGGCTATTACTGTACTTACATATTTAAATAATCTTTCTACCCCAAGTGATATGCATGGCAGGGTAAATACAAGTCTCTGAACAGTGCATAATTAACTCTGATAATTATGTTTGTGTTTATGATGTCTGAAAGTATACACAAGGAGCATCATATGACACATAACGACAGAGTGTCATACAGACAATCTGTCCATTATGGTCTGCACAGTTAGTTATGCCAAGAAGTGAAAGAATACATCCAATTTCACCTCCAGTATTTGTGACAAGCAGAAAACAAATTCTCCTTTTCTGTAAGAGAAGCTCACTGGTGTAATTTGGGGCTAAACCCTTCCTGATGTTGAGCATTTCTTCTCAGTGCACCCTAATATTTTGTGGCATCCTCCCAGTCCATTCTCAGCATCCCTCTCTCCCACATTCACGGGCCACAAACTTTCTGTTTGTTCTGACTCTGCATAAATTGGGACATGAGCTCACTTTGCCGAATGGTGTTGTGGAGCTCCATTTATTTGCGCTTCCTCTCACCTTTGTGGGAGATACCATCCTGCTTCTCGGACTATCAAAGGAAACTGATAATGCTCATGTCATTTTTTCCCCTCTACTTGTTTAAGTGACAGAAACCTGTGTGTATCAGCATGCTCTTTAACGGTTTGTGTTTCTTTCCTAGAAAGCTGCTAGATGACCCAAATGCACTCCAGTATAGTGTTTTCTTATTAAACGGAGTATGTGTGGGCAGAGCATGAGCCAGCAGTGTGCCCAGGTGGCCAAGAAGGCCAACAGCATCCTGGCCTGGGTTGGAAATGGTGTGGCCAGCAGGAACAGGGAAAGGGATTTTAGTCCTGAGACTGCGCTTTGAATCCTGTGTTCAGCTTTGGGCCTCTCATGAAAAGAAAGACACTGAGGTGCTGGAGGAGTGTGCAGAGAAGGGCAACGAAGCTGGTGAAGGGTCTGGAGCACAAGCCTTCTGCGGGAGCTGGGGCTGTTCCGCCTGGAGAAGAGGAGGCCGAGGGGACAACTACCTGAATGGAGGTTCCAGAGAGGTGGAGGTTGGTCTCTTCTTCCATGGTACATGTGACAGGATAAGATGAAAGGGCCTCAGGTTGTGCCAGGGGAGGTTTAGGTCAGGTACCAGGAGGAAATTCTTCCCTGACAGGGTTGTCAGGCCCTGGAACAGGCTGCCCGGGACCGCGGCTGAGTCACTGTCCCTGCAGGTGACTCAGATGAGCAGATGTCACGCCTAGGGCCATGGTTTAGTGCCTGTCTCGGTAAGGCTGGGTCGATGGTTGGACTCCATGATCTTCAAGGTCTTTTTCAACCAGAGCTGTTCCAGGATTCCACAGCAGCAGCAGGCGTGCCTGGAGGCCTGGCACAGCCCCGCACAGGGCAGGGAAGGTGTTGCTGAGTGGCTGTGGCACCAGGCGGCTGCTGGCTCCGGGTGT
>NW_009731552.1:10750-56250 GCF_000703405.1 Apaloderma vittatum | reverse complement strand
TAGTTAATTTCTGTATTTGAGTAAGTCCGCAGCTTCTAGCAAGACAAATTTATAATTCTGCTGCGATGATTACCATTCTTCTCTTTCATTGCTTCCTTTGGACAGACAGTCAAAATCTAAAACCAGAGCAGGGAGTGGTTTTGTATTTGCAAAACCAAAACATAATGCTTGAGGTTTTTGGAAAAGCAAAATACTTCCTGGCTCATTCCATCCTAGCTAAATTTGATGGAACCCAGTTATTTAAAAGATCAAAAGAAAAACTTCCAGTGTAAACTTGCAACAATTAATTACAGTATTAGATCTTCCAGACTGCATGATGCTATGAACCTACAGAGGTGCTAAATTTTACTCAGTACCATTAAATCACAA
Source organism: Apaloderma vittatum (assembly GCF_000703405.1). Classification (NCBI taxonomy): domain Eukaryota; kingdom Metazoa; phylum Chordata; class Aves; order Trogoniformes; family Trogonidae; genus Apaloderma; species Apaloderma vittatum. Next base: position 55,881 of record NW_009731552.1, on the reverse strand, counting down.
AATAAATATAATATAGGGTATATTAGTCAACTCATAAATCTGCAATATGTTGCTTTTCTATAGATGTAGTCTTTTTAATATATTCTAGAGATATGAAGACTTTTAATAACATTTACATTAACAGTTCCCTCTCTAATGGCTACCTGTTTTCATGCTTTTTGTAATGTAGCAACACTTCTACAGTTTTCCGTGCAGTTAGCATGCTGTTGAACGCGTTTATGTCATTATGACAGCTACAAACTGAAACATTCGCCAAGAGAAATTATAAAATAAACATTCCATAATCAGCAGTCAGTGCCTTCTATTTAATTCTGTGTGACCAAGAAAGTAAGTGAGGGCAGCAGATACCACATTAAGAGCTCATGAGTAGTGGACTGAGAGCAGTCCTGCAGAGAAGGCTTTGGGTGTGTTGGTGGACAATAAGATCAACAGTGTGCACTTGCAGCCCAGAAAGCCAACTGTATCCACGGACACATCAAGAGAGGTGTGAACAGCAGGTTGAGGGAGGTGATTCTGCCCCTCTACTCTGCCCTTGTGAGACCCCCCCTGGAACACTGCATCCAGCTCTGGAACACCCAACACAAGAAAGACATGGAGCTGTTGGAGAGAGTCCAAAGGAGGGCTATCAAGATGGTCAGAGGGCTGGAGCACCTCTCCTACGAGGACAGGCTGAGAGTTAGCCTTGTTCAGCCTGCAAAAGAGAAGGCTCTGGGGAGACCTTCCAGTACCTGAAGGGTGCCTACAAAAAGGCTGGGGAGGGACTTTTTACAAAGGCCTGTAGGGATAGGATGAGGGGTAATGGGTGGAAGCTGGAAGAGTGTGGGTTTAGGCTAGATTTAAGGAAGAAGTTCATTACCCTGAGGGTGGCGAGGCACTGGGACAGATTGCCCAGGAAAATTGTGGATGTTCCATCCCTGGAAGTATTTAAGGCCAGGTTGGATGGAGCCTTGAGCAGCCTGATCTAGTGGGAGATGTTACTTCCATGGCAGGGGAGATGGAACTAGATGGTCTTTGAGGTCCCTTGCAACTCAAATCTTTCCATGATTCTGTCATTCTATATGAAGTCATTTAGGAGATTAATTCTGCTTTGAAAAAATCATCGTAGTCCTACTGAGCACTCATGTAAATTCTTGATACTCTACTGAATATTCTGCATTTTTTTTATTCACATGTTATTTTGAATGCTTCTTTCCTATAGTATTGAGAAATCTGTAATATGCTGGTTAATATTCTGAGTGGCAAAACTGTAAAATACTAGTGTAAAACAAATAAAGAAAAATTCTCTGCTGATTCAAAAAATTGCTGGCATTGAAAGCAAACAGAAGTAAATCAAGCAGAATGGAGGTTATTATATCCTAGATCACTTCAACATGTCCTGATAATAACTAGAATGATCAGAAATGATTGTTTAATTTGTTGCTTGAATTGCTTGATCGTTTTTATATGTCTGGGTACACAGATATGGTTTTAAAGAATCCCATAAAAGAATCTAAAGCAAAATTCTCCTGACAGCAACATTATTCTGTTACTGCTATCTTGTTCCAGAATAGTTTACTATTGATTAATGAATACATAAATGCAACAATACCATTAGTTATTAACATAAATTACCTGCCAATTAAATATATTTTCCATGAGGACTGATAGGCAGAAATGCAAAAGCTTTGAACTCTTAATGGCCAACTGCTACACGGTATTAACTTTTATAAGGTGCGCAGCCTGTAGTCAGAGAGAGAATACCACCAGGATGATGAAGGATGATGAAAGATGAATGATTTTTAATCAAAGAGCTGATCTGATTAAAGAGCCACATTTTACTTTTAAAATCCTAGTCCACATTTTACTTTTAAAATCCTAGTCCTGGAAAGACATTAAACATCTACTTGATGTTGAGCAGTAATTCTTGTTAGTTCAATGTATGTTCTTTCATATAAATATTCTGAATTTTTAATGTTGTCCTTGGAATCAACTGATAATGTTCTTCATACTTGTTAGGAAGAGAAGAGAAAAAAGAAAGTCTTTTCGTTAGATGGGGTCTTCTTTGCTGCTCAGCATTTAAAAAGTCCAGTGTTGTATGAGATTTTTTGGTACAGTTAGACTGGAATATGAAAATCCTCTGCAAATGGAAAACAAGTAATTTTTACATTACTTTCATGAGCACAGTTCTGTTAAGAAGATATGTCATTTACAGCTATGTTTATGGATTATTATTAAACACATGCAATCACTGCTAAAATCTTCGTACTTATTTGGTGTTCCCTCAGCTCTGTCCCATCTCCTTTCATCTGCTATATAATAAGATGTCATGTAACTATAAAAGCAGTAATTAAAAAAATCTACATTAAAATCAGTTTGAAAGTAGTTGGGTGGCCACTTTGAAATGACCTCTATGGAATTTTCTACACAAGTGAGTCATAAATTCCAAAGCCTATTTGCCAGAATTGTTGGGATTAAAATTAACTTTTCTGAACACAATTTATGTACAGGGGAATTTACTTGGTTGTAAAAATAATTCTTCAACTTCCAATACAATTCATGATTTAATGCGTGCCCAGAGAATAAACGTGTCTCAGTCTGCCTGTTGCTGAAAGCAGCAACAGCAAAGAAAGAACTCTAGGATAAAATCTCTCTAGTATAGTTATTACACCAGGCCAGGTTATCTTCTTGGTTTTGTTGGTGAAATTTAGGAAATACTCCATCTTGTTAATGTCATTAATTCAATACATATAAAGAAAATAGATTTCAGTAACTAGTTTCAGAGTGGGTAAGACATTAATTAATGAAATTAAAACTTGTAGCCTTGGAACCCATCCATCTCTCTGGTGATCTTCCAAACTACTCAAGTGCATCAGTGGTTTTACAGCGTTTCTGGAATTCACGCTCTATCCTTCATGCTATTTCCACATGTTCATTTGTACAAATCATGTCAAAAGATCCCCAGAAGGGCTGGACTAGATGTTAGTAACTACTACACAGTCAGAGGTACTGTATCAGTAGAATTTCAAGAAAGCTCATGCGTTACCTGTACTGTAAAGATGAGAAGAAGGACAAAAAGCTCACTTTTTTTTTTTTAAATTATGCTATTTTTCCTACCCTCAGATGTAGCTAGATGTAATTGTGTATTTTCTTCTACTGTGAAGAGTTGTAGCTAAGATACATTTTTGGATCCCTAGTGCTTTCGATGTTGAAATATTAAGATGCATTTCCTGTGAATGACAAAAATCTTAGGCGAAGTAAGAGCTGGGTGCGGTACGGAAGTCACATCTGTGGACAGCATTTCAGGCATTATGAACAATGTCTCACATGCTGAGATACAAATATCAGAAAACATGAACATGATTATGCATAGCTCAATAATGAACTGAAGAGCATTTGTTAGGGTCATTACCTGATCAGAAGTGTTGAACAAAACATCTACCTAAAATAATTTGAGTGAGGTCATTTCAGATTTTCTTATCAAAAACTCAACTACTTTTGTAGACCAACTAGGAGAACATTGGGTTGAAGAGAATTAAAACTCAACTTGGTCAGTTAAAAGAAAAAGTTGCCAGTCTCAAGACTAAGTAAAAAGTTTCCTATTCTGTCTGCAAATAATAAAAATTTGTCCAAACAAAACTTTCCAGTGAGATGTGATCACCAAAACACACTGAATTTCTTTCCCATATGAGTGCCAGAAAAAGATGGCACGCAGAAGACGGCTGTTCCGGCTTCCCTCGAAATTTCTTAGAAAACTTTGGTCTTAAATATTTATTTTATAAAATCCAGACTTCATTTGCATGTCCATTGAACTTGGAGGTTCAGTCAGAAGGTCAGAATAACCTTCATTCTGAATTACATCCACTGCTATTATCTGGAATATTTTCTATGGTAACAGAGAGTAATAGAAACTTTGTTCTAGAAAAAACTTTTCTTTTGTGAGCAAAATTAATATTATCTTTTTTTTTTTTTACACTATGTAAACCGTTTGTCATTTTCTATGAGCAAATATCACAGAATCATTGAGAAAAAGAGTTAGTCCAGTCTCTCTTCATAGTGCTTCTGGCTGTTGAAATTCAACTTGCAAGAGGAGTGTGAGAAAACTAGAAAGATCCCTACTTCCATAATAAACTACCTTCATACAATTCGCTGTTTCTTGCCTTCTGTGTGAAAGAAAGAAATGAACTAATTTTTAGTAGTATGATTATATCAACTTGTTTTATTCCAGTTCAGGTACCCATTAAATGAGACAGTTAAAAACTGTTAAAAACTCATTTCTGTGTTAAAAACACAGAAGCTGATGCAGGGGAAGTACTAGTCCTGTTTGAATGAATATGATTTTTACCAGTGGCTTCACTGTGGGTATCATTTAACAGAATAATTCTTATCCGGAAGAGTTTGTTCTGTTAGAATCAGCTCTCTCCTTTTGCCTTTTTATATGCCATTCATATTGACTTGTAATGTGTAATAGGATTGCCTTGCCTTTGAAATTGGCCCTGAATGTGGGCAGATTCTGGTCTACATTTACCTAAGTGCTGTTACTGGTTTTGATGATTCCATACATGTAAAATGTATGTCTTAACTACTTAGTTAAATGAGTAGTTTTATGTCAGATTTGCTTAGTAAAGGAAACAAAAAGTGTAAACCAGTGGATCTGGTCCAGTGAGTCTTAAATACATTCAGAACATACAGTTATATGCAGTTAAGACAAAGAAAATGCAGGATACACTGCACTAAACCTTGACAAGCAAGCTGAAGAATAATTCATGCTACTGTGCAATTCAGTTCTTATTTATTGGCAACAGCAGTTCTGATGGTCTCTTTACTGGAAATAGATGTTGCGTCAAGACAATTTGGACTCCTGGTGAGTAAGAATTAAGGCAGCGGTAGCCAGTTAAGTAAAATGAAATTCTTCCAGTCTGATACTTTTCACTGATTCATAAAATGGTTTTCAGGCATAACCTGCATATGACATGCTCCAGCAAGTATTCGGTACCAGCTGAAACTAAAAGCATAAGGCCTATTTTTTCTTAGAAAAACAATAATAGACTTTTATAATATTCTGTCATTCATCTAGAGTACTTCATAAGCAAGCTATGTTATTCACAAGCAGAGGAAGAAATTTTATGAAATAGATCTCTAGGAGTACAACAATTAATCCCAAAGACTGGGATTTTCTTCTTCACGCATACACCTTAGCACAGTGAGACAAGATTTCTCTCCCTGCCTTGGTTCCTGCATTACACTGTCTCATGGAACATGCTGGCTCTGCATGTCACAAGTCATGGCTTGTGTGGAAGTTGTGCTGGTGAGACTTTTCAGCTAGAGATACCCATCATTAGTGGGTCCTTCATGAAGGAAACACCACAAATCATAGAAAACTATTGGATAAGGAATAACAGATATAAGCTAGAATACAGAAAGTTTCACCTCAATATGAGGAGAAACTTCTTTACTGTGGGGATAATGGAGCACTGGCACAGGCTGCCCAGAGAGGTTGTGGAGTCTCCTTCTCTGGAGACTTTCAAAACCCACCTGAGCATGTTCCTGTGTGTCCTGCCCTAGGGGATCCTGCTCTGGCAGGGGGGTTGGACTAGATGAGCTCTAGAGGTCCCTTCCAACCCTTAACATTCTATAATTCTATGATTCTGTGATTTACTTGTATAAAATTCTGCTTGCAGGGTTAGAAAAAGGGCAAAGAAGCAAGAGAATGTAGTAACCTAATCCCTTTGTCTGTCCACAGTCACCTTTACGATGTTTCTCCATTACTATTACCACAATAAGTCTTGCTTTTGATGCTGAGCTGAATTAGTAGTTCCAAGCTGTCTGTCGTCTGAATATGTTTAGAAGAAATATATTTTGGGGCAGTTGGAGTTGTTGCTATTTCTAATTTGTAGAAAGTTTTCTGCTCAGATTTAATACTTTTGTGGGTAATGCAGTAGCAGAAGATTTACATGATGAGGAAGAGCTATTTTGTAACAAATGTCCTGAGAAGTTCTGGAGAAGCATTTGCTTGCTAAACTTTATTCAAGCATGCCTTTGTCAGTCTCACCAAACACATACCTTTTAGCTCTAAATACATCAGGGAAACGTGAAAAGATACAGCTCAGTGACTTCTTTGTAATTACTTAATTTTCCTATATTAAAAAAACAAACAACTAAACAAAAAAACCCACAAACCCCCCACAAAACCCCAATAATAAGAACAATTAGATTAACACTGTGAAAATTATAAAATCTGAAGTTTCAGTGTGGTAGTTACCAGTAAACTGGTAATAAGCAGTTACCAAGTTTCAGATCAGGTTCTGGAAATGTATGGCATGCAAACATTTTCAGAGAAAGCAAGCTGGCTGCAATAAAACCAAAACAAAAGCAGAAACAGGACATGAAAACTTTCATTGGATGGAGCATAGTGGCCACTTGAAACATATTTTTTAAATGACTCAATTTTCCTAATGACACATGCCAAAGTATGCTTTTCAAGGACTTCTTTTTCTTTATGGTAGAAGTGGTATGAAGTAAGAAAAACATGAGGTATGTAGAAAAATAAACAGGTTACTTTTTTTATCCTAGACTTATTTTCCACCTGAAACTATATTTCATGCTTGGAACAGTGACTTTATCCCTGGAAGTTGCTTTGAGTGTTATGGTTTAAAGAAGTGTTATTCACACAGATATAATATTAATGCATAAATATTAAGTGACAGACAATCATAGCCAGGTGTCATACCACTAGAGAGGAGCTGAATCTCTAAGGAAAGGGATTAAACTATTGTTACTCAAGAAGGCTATACATTGTCACCATCACAGGAGTGCAACTGGCCATGTATCCATATAAAAACACTACAGAGCATGATCCAGCCACAGTTAAAGGTTATTGGAGCCTAAAGTTGCCAGCTTTGAACTGAGATGGAAGGATCAGAGAAGTATGTGCTGAAGGATCAATTAAAGATCATGCCTGTAACCCGCATGGCATGCTGCAACAGAAACAAAAAAACCCAAACAACGCCAGAAATTGCAAGATAGCTGTCAGGCCTTGTGTGAGTGCAGCCATTGGGTTCATACATCTGAGTAAATCTAAATGGACAAGAAGAGAGGAAGATGTTTTTAGAATGCATTTCTAACTTTTGTGTGAGTAAAATTACATTGTTTTGACCAATAAATGATTAGAGATGGAAGTATAATTTGCTTATTACTCATGAAAGTTGTACAAAAGGTTATATATAGAGCCTTCATGTATATGCACACACATGCCAATGCTGCTGATCATGCTTATGCCCAAGTCATACCTTGAACCCTTATCTGATGACCAGTAAATGGCCCTTGTTCTGATGTTACTTCTCCCTCCCTCTGAATGAGTGAGGAGCTAGAAATGTCTTCTCCATGCAGTGTAGGCAAAGCTATGGAGGAATTTCAATGCCTACACCTGGGGCTTATCTGTTAGTGCTGCTGAGCTAAAGCAGCAGTGAGAGCTCGTCTTTGTTCTACTCCAGCACAGCAGAAAACAAACTCATTTAAACTACAGGTGGCTGACTACTGCCTATACCCTGGAAAGCAGTGGAAGAAAAGCGCTAGCAGTGGTTTTTTAAACAAGGCTATTGCACATACCCGTGTATTATTGAATTTTCCTTGTTTTCCTTGGCAGTGTAAAAAGGAGGTTGGCTCACAATTGCAGCTAAGAACCAGCCACCTTCTAGCAGTATTTTCTTCCTGACTGCATCTTACTTTGGACATGTCAGTGGAGAGTAAATGCAGCATACACTGGACTCTGACCCCAGCTGAAACTGTGCAAAGTATGTTTAGGTATGAATGATTGAATCACTGAGTCTACAATAAGCAGAAGGAACAATAAAACCAAAGAAAAAACATAAAGGCAAAACACATTTTTTTTTTCTAAACAAAAGGCCAGTCTTCCACTGAGTGAATTTGATCCTATAAAGGGAAAGGACTCCTTTAGGAGCGTGAAATGCAGGGACAGGCTTTGACAATTCAAATCTCAGTGGATCTGAGCCAGTTCACACCAGCAGGTCATTTGGCTCTGGAGAAATAAGATGCCAAGCTTAGAGGTAACGGAGGTTATGTTGTTTTCACAGCCACAAGGGCTTTTTTAGGTTTTTTCCTAATAGCAATTTATAAAACCCTACCACTCATCTTGTCATTATAGACTTCAGTTACTCAATCAGAATGTTCTGCTAACTGCTATGGATATTTTCTGTTACTATTTTTGGCATCCCTGGGTTTTTCCCGAAACATACTATTTTGTTTTCAAATACAAGAAAGAGGGAAATGAGAGAGGGGAAGGGAATGAAAAGTTTGTAATATTTAATTTTTTTCCATCTTAAACACATTTTAGAAAGGACATATAGGAAAATTACTTTTATGGTTACCAACATATGGAAACTTAGAGCTCTGGAAAGATTACAGAAAGTTAAAGAAAAAAACCTCTCCAATTTATAAAATATAGATTTGTAGAGGCAACAAAGAGCATTAAAGTGCATAACAGTCATTTGGCCAGGATATTAAAATCCTGTATGTGCTTGCTATTTATGAAAAATATATTCAGCCAATAAAAACAACTATATGTCACTAACATAGGTAAATTGCCAGCAAAATTCATCAGAAAAATGTTATATTACAAAATATTTTATGAGAAACATGAAGCCTATACTGTGCTGGGGGTGTTTTTATGGCACAAAAGCAGCACTAAATGAAAGTGGACTTCAGGAGAAATTTTTTTACATTGCAGTGTTGTAACTGGGAGACAAATCTGACTTTTCAAGGCTTATAAAGTCTCAACCTTACAAAAATACTCTGTGGGCAACATATCATTTACAGCTTTATTCTTCTTCGTGCTAAAAGAACAAGTTGTAAGAAATCATAATTCCTGTCATACTTCAGAAAACTAAGAAGGTAAATGTCTTCAATGGCCAGCATACATCAAGTAGGAAAGGAGGAGACTTTAAAAATTATCTCTTTCCATAAAAGTTCTTCCCTCTCCCTCCTGAACTTTATATGCCTTTTCAATACTACACTATTCTTTCTCTCCTCAAAACTGCAAGGTAACACACTTTGGTCTAGCTGAGACTGACAGAAAGAGCTCTTTTATCTTCATGGCCAATCTCTGTACAATTAGTTAAAAAAATACACTTTATCTTTCAGTAGTCCATCCTGGAGGTCACTGATTTTTCCTAGCTTTACCATCCCTTACTTTTTTGACTCCCATTGAGGATGTATATATTTTAGCTTATAGCTTCCTTCCTCTCATCACAGAATTATATCTTTCCAGATTGGACTCCATGTAATTGCCTTCTGCCTGTGTTTCTGCTATGTTTATACACCTTAGCATCATTTCTCTGCATATGCCAGTTCGGGAGAATCGCTGTTGTCTGCGTGCTGTTTGCTTCCTTTTGGGGATCATAAATGAAGAAGATAAACAGGAGCAGATGTATCACTGTGAGACACCTCTCCCTGATTCACTGTGCTGCTGTTTATCATTACCCTTTGTCTACAATTATTTGGCCAGATTTCAAACCACAGTAAATTGTTCACAGCCAAAGAAATTTAAATTAAATGAATATTTCTAGTAGGTTTGCATCAGACAAAGTATTAAATACTGAGAAAAACCTAGCAACCTCACAAACAGCTCATCTGCTGAAGACTGTAAATCTCTGGAAGGCATATAACTAACAATTCAAGAACGTTTTTTTGTCTTCAGGCAGTCCTTGCAGGGAAGGAAATCTCAGAATTGCGCTTATCAATGCATTGAAACCTTTTGCTGTCAGACATGGCATGTCTTTGCACAGACAAAAACCCAGAGCAACACAATGACCCCTTTTCAGACTGGGTCTGTCCAATTCTGTAAAGTGCTGCCATCACATACGCTAACAGCTGCTTTCACAGATACGATGGTGTAAAGGAATAGATGCTATTTCCTTGCTACTGCTAAGTATCGCTTCCATGTGGTCTGTTCTGTGGTGATCAGCAGGATGGCTGAGGTCCAATTTGGATGGGAATCATCACAAACATAGGTTTCCTTTACGGTCACATAAGAGATAGGAAGATTTTGGAAGGTGTTTCCTATTTTCCATGGTTGTTAAAGAGAGCTAAAATGAGATGGGTATAGAGAAGGGATTCTGGATGAATGGCCTGTTTTAGAAATCCAGCTTTGAAATGCAGTCTGTTCATTGCTAAAAATAAGCAAGAAATTCCAACAATGTTGATACTGGTCACAAAAGATCAAATAGGCAACACAAACAGAAAGATTACATGATAATCTGTGGCAACTGGAAATATGCCAATGCACAATGGCTGAGTGGTGCTGGTGAGCTGCTAACTTTTCTCTGTATGAAAGTGGGTGGAGAAAAGAGAATGTATTCTTTAATTGGAAGTGAAAGAAAAGCCAAGCAGTTAGGTTATTTTAATAATAGGAAAAAGTAAGGAGAAAAAAAAAAAGAAGAAGAAAAAATAAAAGAGGAAAAGCAGAGAAGAAATAAGGCTACCAGCTGGATATGGTTTTTTAGAGTTGAATCAGAAAACTGTTAGATGCTCATTTCTTCTGAAAAGGGAGATAACAATAAAGTTATCTCTCATATCACCAAGTGGAAGAGAGAATGAAGAACAACTCCGGAAATGGGAAGCTGAAGATCTTTGAATAGTCCAAGATTCAGAAGAGAAAAACAGAAAAATATCTTTTTGGAAAGGATTGCAACAAAGTCTCCAAGCAGGATTCCCCCAAGTGTCATGGGTCACCGTGTTTCCATTTTTTTCCAGAGAACTATGCTTCTTAACTCAAGATTTAAGGTTTTTGCATTCAATTATGATTTTAGATAAACAGTTTAAATCCAGGTTTGTCAATTAATTTCATTTACATAATTCTTTGAATCTGATTAGACAACTGGCAAGAACTGTTCAGCTGATATTTAAAAAGAAATGTGCTTGGCACAATAATAACAAATAAAAAGATACACTAGACAGAGATTTTTAATATATTGACTTGAGAGAAATAATTTAAACTATTGTACTGTTATTTTCCAAGTGTGAAAATAAAGGTCCTCATTCGTCCTAGTGTAATACTTGGAACACATGGAGTTTCATTAAAAGGAGACTTGACCTATGACATTTATCTTGGTCAGTTGAACATTATAACCCAAAACCAAAACAGTTAGAAAAAATTGTCAGGAAACATTTGTAAAACAACATCAACAAACTGAGACCCTTTACGTTCCCCAGGCAATAGTCTGATGGTGGAAAGATGGCTGTGGAATTTGCAAACAAAATGAAAACTGACAAGGATATCAATCTGAATCCCTTTTAGGCACTTTACCTTTTCCTCTAGGCTCATAAAACTTAGACAACAACCAGAAACTGGATATTTGTGATAAACAAGAGAGTGTTGACTAACCTGATGCTGTAGGAGTGACTTGCATTTTCAGTGTCTGCCCCTCACATCAGGATCACGTCAGGCACAGGTTGTATAACTCCAGCTCCAGAGTTTTCCTCCATCCAACCCATCATTAGCAAATGATTTATAGATGTTTATTTAAACGTAGTCTTTGAAGTTATACCACGGATTGATATGCTAAACAGAAGCAGGTAAAGAGCCAATTTTATCTGGCAATTCCTCTGCCCCCACCCTCATAGCTTTAACATTTGGGAAAAGTTTTTGTCTTTGATGAGGGGAAAATGATGCATTTGTTTTGGGATGACAGCTCAAGGCTCAGTTATTACATATAAATCTCATGTCAGCAATATTTTGACTTCTGATATTTCAGGCAAAAATTGTCTTGGCTTGAAGTGGATGTTGACCTTATGAGGGATCAAGTCAGCCTTCCTGTTGTTACTTGCAGTGAGCACATATTTTCTCTGTCTCCTGATACTCAGTTAGGATTTATCTGACTACCACTGTAACAAGAGGGGCTTGCTGTAGTAAAATTTACTTGGAAACAAATTGCTACGTTATTCACCTTTCTTCCTGATATCTAGGGGAATGCAGCCTTATGGGGCTTGCTTATATGAAGGCGATAAATGTGTTGGCAATATTCAAATGACATAGTATCATTGGTTAGTGAGAGCTATAGACACTTACAAGTATAGATTACTTCTGCTTACTACAGAAACTGAGAGAAGTTATGTTGAAGTGAGAGGGGAAAAGCTATGTCGGAGCCACTTGACCTCTAATGTGAGGCGTACAGGTCATTTGGACTTTTGAGGAAGAGATGACTCAAAAGCTACAGCCCTGGTGGAAGTCCCTACTTGTAACATGTTGTAACACACCACAGTGCACATAAAACTACTGGGGCTAAGTGAATCACAGCTTTCTAAACCTGGACATTCCAGGGCTGACACTACAGTGTATGCCAATAACAAAGAGCTGGAAAGAAAAAAAATAATATTTCTTCTTCAAGGGCACAGAGTATTTTCCACAGCCTCCTAGATGGCCCTAGGTTAGAAATCAGTGTGGTCAAAAGAAGTAGCAAAGTCTGTCAGTGTTTTTGTGAAAAGTAGTCCTTCTTTTCTTCTGCTGTTAAAGAGCAATAATAACTTCTTGTAGCCATCCATTTTTAGAGACAGCAGAACATAGACTAATAAATATAATTTGTACTTTTGATGAATGATAAATATCTGCTTGATGGCCATAAATATACTTTGCAGAGCATAGGCCACCTCTTATTTTTCCTAAAGCAAGAATCTGGAACAGAGACCTATTAAAGCATGCTGCAGCTCCAGGCAGTACAAATATACGAAACTTGTGTAAAATTTTCCTTGATTCTTTGATCTAAATGTAGCTATACTGAATCACTGCATGACTGAGTTCAGGGGCACTATTTTCATTGCAAGCATTTATCTTTGGGGAAGCAGCAAAAGAAATACATATGTGAGACACAAAGCGCCAAAAGTTTCCACAGCACTGAGTTTTTCCCAGGGACTGGGAACTGGCTCAGGGCGCAATAATCCTCCTGCAATCCATAAATCCCAAGTCATTTGTTAAAGAATTGTATCTTCTGGCCTTGCTAAAGAAGGGGGAAAATCCCTATGTGGTTAAGCAATCTGAGTGAAAATACAGAAAGCCAACTAGTGCTTACCACTAACAAAGAAAATCAGTCAGTGATGCAAAAGAATCTTTAAATTTTCTGTGGAAAGCCTTTTCATGACCTTTTAACCATTTTTGAAACAAGATTGTTGTTAAGCAACATGTCATTACTGTAAGTGATAAACAACATAAAACATTTGTTTAAAACAAACCTTCACTGGAAAACGTTAGAAAAAGCAGTAAAAGTAACATGTAAAAATTATTTTAAAAACACCATTTCAAAAGCACCCATTTCTTAATTCCTGCAGCTTTCTCTGCTTGCTTTTTGATCCAGCACTTTCCAGTACAGCAATTTGTTTCAGTGAGAAGAAAGCTCTCTCGTGAAATTTGCAGGCCGAGGCAGCTGCTTGCCTCTTTGTCACAGCTCGGAGATGAGCTCTGCCGGCCCTCTCAAGCTCCGTGTGCAAGCAAACACTAACGTGGCTTTGGCACCTGTACAGGGTATCCCTGCCAGGTATCCCTTTATTTGTTCTCTGTTTCAAACACAAAGCATTTGCAAAAATACGTAGCATGCTTGTTCTTGAGAGGTGTAGGGCATTTAGAGGAAAGCACAAAGAATACTGCCATTAAAATAAAGAATAAAGAACAGGACTACACAAAGGAAGCTGAAAGGTTCCCCAGCCACTCTCCCCCAGTTATCTCTGTGGCCGGAAGAAAGAAATGGTATTTTTTTCCTGTTCAGTATCTATCTTTCTGTGTCATCTTTCTGCTGTCATCTGCTTCAGTGAAACTTCTCTTTCCAGGCTCTTCAGGCTTTAAAACTGTTTTCATCCTTTATGCCGAATAATCTGCTCATTTATCTACCAAGTCAGACAGGGTGGTTTGCTCTCTATTATTAGCTCAGCTTTTGCAGTTTTAATTCCTTTGAAGTTATTTACAGTAAGTGTCTTACATTTGTCATTTTGTCATTATCCTTATTGTTTCTGCTAAGTTTCTTTAAAGAGTTCTTTACACTTCCTATAGCAAAAAGCCAATCATAACCAAAAAATGCAGTCCAGTTAATCATGCAGTCTCTGAAAGCAGTGTTATTTCCTCTTCTTCTTCAGTCCCAAGTAGCTATGCCTTTGAATGCCTCGCAAGAGTTTTGCAGGCTAATTCTTAGTCTACTGTGCCAGCCATACCTACATCGCATAACAGATATTTCTCACGGTTTACTCTTGTGCCTAATTTTTAGCATATGTAACATTACAAAATTTGATGTGAAAATTTCACAACTAACTTATGCCTACACCACAGCAGTACTGAGTGTACTATAAGAAAAATCACAGCACCATGAGCCTTCCATAGGAAAGTTTGTTTGACTCCAGGTTCTCCTGAGACCCATTTTCTTCCACTTTTACTGATATCTGTCACAAGACTAACCTGGCTTTGCTTTTTCTTATAAGGTCCCTTGCCTTAAGCCTTCAGCTTTCCTACTTCTTAACTTTCTTGCTGACAGCCATCACTCCTGCTACTTGTCAGGGTTATACTTAATACCTGCCTGTCAGCATGTGAAAGTGCTCAACTCTTTGCAAGTTACAAGGCCTTTGTTCCATCACATATCAATCAAGAAAGTTATGTTTACTGGAAAATGTCAGTGGAAGGAGTGCTGAACAGTGGCTTGTGAATGGCTTAAATTCAAGAACTGTTTTTTTAAAAAATAAACTTTTACAACCAGCTTCTTCCCATGGGGAGGAAAAAATCCACACTTTGCTATTTGCTTTGCTATACAACGCAGAAGTACTTTACATATGTATTCGGTATGTTACAATACACAAATCAGAATTTATTTGAAGGAGGATAGGCACAGGTAGGGGATGGACAGAGCACCTTGCTCATTTGAGCTAAACAGGAACATTTTGCTGGCACATTTTTTATTGCTGGCACTGGCAAAAGGAAGAGATTCTGTTATATTATGAAAATGCACTGTGAGTGTGTTTTCCTTGCTAGTCTGCCACTCCCTGGGTAGAGAATCAGGGAAACAAGTGCAGATTGAAAAAAACCAGGAAGCCTAGAGATGGTTGCAAGTGAATGGGGGACAAATACTTGCAACTAGGACAGTGTTGTGAATATAGATTGCTTCACTGATATTTGTTGGATTTGTGCCCTCTTTTTTACTAGAGCTATTAAAGAGGTGCATTCAACACATATATCCCCACATTTCAGCAGGCTTGGCTCGTTGCTTAGTTTTGCTGGTGGAAACTGCAGTTTCAGTTGTTGACAAATCCATACTGTTTCTTCTTCAGATGAACATTTTTCCTAAAACTAGAGCAGTTATAATAGGACTGTTACACAACAATGAGTGTTAGTGAGGAAGACTGGTTTCATTTGTTCAATTTCGTGATCCTTCTTCTACTATACTTGAATATTTCTGAAAATGGATGGAGGGTTTTCATTTCCGAACTGCCAAGTCAGTGAAGACATATACTACAGCATATCATGTTTTAGGAAAAAAACATAAACATGTCACAGAAGAGAAAGATTGTATGTGTCCTCCTACAGCTACCTGCATTTATACATCGTACCTGTGCACAGGCACACGTGCATACATAAGCAAAGAAGAAGGGAATAGGGTTGCTCTAGTTAATGATTTAGGGGTCAAATGCAAACTAGTTGGGTATTTTAGTTTATAAATAGTTTCTACATTCTTTTAAAAGACAAAATGTCCAAAAAATAGAGTAGGAAATGAAAGATAAAAATCAAATCACCTAACAGCTGCCTTACAGTTTGTATCTAGTTGTAAATATTGATATTGATATTGTTCTTTTTTCTAGGTGCATATACTATTTAATGCTATGGCCTTTCTGTGAATTAGTTTTTACATTTTGAAACAGAGTTATTTCAGAATAAATGACTAACAGAGTCACAACATGAAGATTCTTAGATTATGTTTTGGGCATGTTTTGCTTTATAATGATTTTATAACTATTCTCATTTAATGGTTATTTTCATCTTTTTAAAAATCATAGGATCATAGAATACTAAGTTGGAAGGGACCTTAAAGGTCATCTAGTCTAACTCTTTAAAGTAAAGAAATACAATTTAAATTAAATGGCTCAACACTCTGTCAAGCTGAGCCTTAAAATCTGTTTAAAGTTGAGGAATCCACCACTTCCCTTGGAAGACTATTCCAATGTCTAATTGCTCTCATGATTAAAAATTTTCCTCTGGAGAAATCTCAGATTTTTAAGAGGAGAAAACAAGCTAGCAAAAAAAGAGTAATCCCCTAAATCAATTTTAAACTGAACATTATCAAATTGAAAGGGAAAATTCTTCATGATGCTTACAAGAAATCATCTAAAAATGATCCCTGACTTTTTTTATTTACTGCTATGATGGAGTCATGCAGTGTAAGGACTGAAGGGACAACCATGTCTTCCAGGCAGGTTTCCTGTGTATGTACACTATAGACTTTCTCCTAGGAGTTAGATTCAACTATACCTATTGAATCATAGAATCACAGAATCCTAGAATGCATTGGGTTGGAAGGAACTTTTGAAGGTCATCTAGTCCAACTACCCTGCAGTGAGCAGGGACATCTTCAACCAGATCAGGTTGCTCAAAGCCCCATCAAGCCTGACCCAGAATGTTTCTAGGGATGAGGCTTCTATCACCTCTCTGGGAAACCTGTTCCAGCGTTTCACCACTCTTTCTATAAAAAGTTTCTTCCTTATATCTAGTCTAAAACTACTTTCTTTTAGTTTAAAGCTGTTACCCCTTTTCCTATTGCAACAGATCCTGCTAAATAGATTATCCTACATCAAATATCATAAAAATGTACCGAGTGAAAAAGTCTGCCTGACAAGGCATTTTCTCTGTGTAAGTACATGATCCTGGCTGGCAAGAATCATGAATCCTAAATCCTAGTGATTTTTGTCAGTTTTCAGCCATTGCTCACACTATGCCTCCAAAATCTCCATAGTATCAGTATTTTTCGTGTAAAAATGGTAGAGTATACTCCAAAATTTCTGTTGTCTTGTTTTAAAATCTAAGCCGCTGTTAAAATTGTGCTCATGATCAGCTTTTAATAGGGTGAATTTAGCTTTTCTGGTATATCTCTATTGTATATTATGATGTACTGCATTTATCAACTGAGCAATCTTGAGTTTAGAAAATGTGCACAATATTTTCCAGATGAAGTCTAGTAACCCTGAAAGAGTAAATTATGAGCTACTTCTGAGTCAAAAATAAATGCTTTTAAAAATATTTACAGAAGCAATGGCAATTCCTTCTGTGAAATATGAGACATTTTAAAAAAAGGACGGGCAAGTATTGAGTCTTATATCAGTCTTCTCTCTTATCTCAGTATTATCTCTTAACAGTTGTCCTCTAACCAACATATCATAATAGATTACTCCCTCTAAATCCTTGCCTAAATCCTTCTGCAAGTTGTTTAGAAAACTGGCTCAAATTTCTTTTTAGTACTGTTTTTTTTTTTAATAATTACTTCCTATTGTAAAAATTATACCTAATTTCCTTTGGTGCAAGCAGTTTCTATACTGTATTTTTGTTCTGTTTCTCTAAGATGGACTCAAATGACGTTATTAAGTTTCTGGTTTTGAACTCCAATAATAATTTCACATTTTTAGAAGATAGCCTCTTAATTCTTTTGTTTTTTTAAAGAAAACTGATCTTGTTTTTTAAATAATTTAGAAAAAAACCCTAAAATGATTCAGCCCTTTTCTCCTGTTCAATGTTGAGCTGTTTTGGTTTTCTTTTTGGCTCCATCCTTTATCCCCTGTCATTCTACTAGGAAAGAAAAAAATGTAGAATCTTTGATTAAAAGAAACTCACAGAATTTCCCATTTCCCTCGACCTTTTCTGTGGAATTTATTATAGGGAAAAGTGGTTCAGTCCTTTCACCAGCTGCTTTTGTTGGGTGTGGAGAAGGGAGGATCACATCTTGAGAAGCACAATAATTTTAAAACTGTAAAGTTCAAGCACCATAGAAAGATTTTCACTCTATGAGGTTAAACATGCTTGAAGAGCAAAATTCTCAGCTACTGGCAGAACTCCCTCCTCTGCAGAAATACACGATGAAACAACTAATTTTATATTTTGCTTTCTATGCATCCCACCATTCAACTTTTCCACATGTGGTTAATCAATGAATCATCACTCTTATCATGAGTTTCTTGAGTGATAGGTCGAGAAAGGCTGACCAGCTTCTGCTTTTTGATTTTGGGGCTGTTCCAGTAGCCTTCATCTTCCAGTTCATTTTTTAAAAATAATTTTCAAGTATCTTTCACAAAGAAGATATATCACAGACATTTTTCCTGGCTGTACTGATGTGATGTCAGAATTTGAAACAATAAGCCTGGTTTTTATGCCGGGTTTTTTTTATGTTTATAATAATTATCACTTAGTCTCAATCAATTAGGGTTTTAATATAAACACATAGCATCTCCCTGGACTGGATATGGAGTCAAATGCAAAGTACTGGTCTAGACTTAGAAGATTTACTGGCTCACATCACTCAGCTGAGTGGTTTATTTTGCTGATGGAGCTATGCTGGAAGGAGGCCTAGAAGTTATACCAGTAAAATGTCCTCTTGCTAGTATAGATCTTACCCTTTCTTTAAGCAGAAGCAAAACCTAGAAAAGAACAAAAATAGTTTAGGGGGGGGTTATGTTTTGGCTGCCTTGTCTACACTAGTAGGGTTTGTTGCCACTCCCTGGGGCATCAGAAGCCTATGTGTTGGTGGAGGCAGACAGTAGACTTGCCTGTAATCTTGTCTGACCTTATTCCCACAAATTACAGCACACATTGTCACACCTGCTTTAAAAGCCATCTGGGCACGATGACTCTCCAATAACCTGGGAATCATCTGTGGAATGGTTTTACTACAAGGAAAAAGAAGTTAAACATTTTCATTTGAGCCCACAAGAAATATCTATTTTAGTAACAGCTGAACAGACTGACTTCTTGGCTTTTTCCTGAGACGTTACACAGGAGCACCCCAGCAACTCAGTCTCACTAAATCTAACCTCTGTTTTGCTGCAAAGCTCTCCCACTCACCCCCTTCAATTTTACTTTGATGCAATTAGAGCTGATTTTACCATTGCTTTAAAGTGTCTAGACAATCCCATGCTCATATAAACACTCCAACACTTCACACTGCTGCTTGTATTGTCTTACCTTTGTTCAGGTTTTGGCAAACAAATACTACCCTGGAGCAATTGCTGGATCAGATTTCATCATTGTGTCTGGTTATGGTCTAAGCCAAGCAATTTTTACCCATGATAGCAGCTGTTATCCTGCTTGAGTCAAGTAAGCTATGATTTCCTATCTTCTTTAAGCTAAAAACGTGTGTTGATTTAAGACTACAAGACAGGTGAGCACAGGGTCTGCATAAGGATCTGTAAGACACCTAGAGATGCAACCTTAGATTGGTCTTGGTTTAATTGTGTGACTAAAGACCACACATTTTAATACTTTTTGTAGGCACCTATCTAACATTTTATGCATAAGGTAGCTAGTAAATAAATGCTTCTTTTCTTTAAAAAAAATATGTTGGTATTTCCTACTTGAATTCAATTTTAATTTTGAATGGAATTCATCTCTTATTTCTTATTCTTGTCAATGTTTGTTTTCTTTGGGGGGAGGGAAGGGGAGATTTAGGTAGCTGAATGCAGTGCTGCCATTTCTGAAAATAAGGAGAGATGACTTTCCTTTCTGAAGGATTGCCAACAATAACTAAATCAGAGACGGTTCACCCTCTTCTTGCAAGTGATTTATGAGACAGAAAACAGTATATAATGAGGTCAGATGGCCCTGAAGAAGAACAACAACACAGTTAAGCAAAGTAAGCAGAAACAATAGGGAAATCTCAGGGAATCTGACATACATATGTATTAGGGAGAGAAACTAAAGGCTGAAGCAGGAGAAATGAGCCTCCAGTGTGAAATTATTGACTAATTCAGCTGTATTCTTTTTCATATTCCACTTCATAATTTCAGTTTCATTTGCCCAGTGTTTCATACCAAAAACTGTACTCAAGACTGTGCTAGCACAGTGTTTGACTTCTGTATTTTTGAGCCCTAAACTGTTCAAAGATTTGTTACAGTATTTTTAATTATAGTGAGAAATAAAAGTTATTATTGTTATGTTACAAAAATAAAAGTCTTGTTTCTGTTTTGATTTCACATATGGAGTTTCCCTGTTTGCGTCGTGATGAAATAATAATCTTTTGTTCTCCTTTAAATAATGTTTTGCTGCTTCTAACATTAGAAAGACATAAAAAAGTACGAGATAAAGGCCAGCATTGCATTATCTTTTTTTAATATTTCTAAAACAGAAAGCTTATGCTGCCCTCCACCTTTGAACTTGTACCTCTCTTTGAAGAGTCTCTCTCAAACAGCTACTGAAATAAAAAACACCCTCCACAAATACACTTATAATGCAAAAAAATTGCTTTGTAGTATATCAATCTGTAAGTTCTGAGCCAACTCAAATTATATTTTACCAGTTTGTAAAGGCAAACAATGTGTAGAATCTTTTTATTCCAGTTGCCACTGACTCAGCTGCCAGACTTCCGAAGCACAAATCTCACTTGAAGTATGATATAGATAGGAAAATACTTTTTAAAGCTAATGGAAAGAGAAAAAACTGCTAAAAAAAGCAGTGTTCCTTTTTTGTCTCAACCCAGACCAAAAAACATCCCCCAAGAAACCCCCAAATACTTTCCTATTTTTCACTGTATTTTATTATGAAAACTTTTCAGGTCTATAACTGTTCCTTTCCTTTCATTAGCACTTTCTAAGACACTGAATACTTTCAAAGTTGCCATCCTTACTGTATTTGCAAACTGACTCATATTCTGCTATCTAGTTTCCTCTGTTACTTAACCAGCCCTTGATTATAGGATTTAATTTTTCACAACTTAAAATTCAGTGCTAATTCATGCAGATGCCCATTTTCCAGGTAGACCTTCATTGAAACCCCTACAGATTATTTTTTTCATTTATTCTTTTTACGTTAGGTTTACTAAATCAAAGTAAAGGAGGATTCTGACACAAATTGCCTGGGACCTCTTATATAGGTTTTTGGTCGGCTGTTTTCTATTTATACTACACGAACATCAGTATTAGTCACACTGATGTCCTGCAGACCAGCACACTGGGATAATCACCCCTGTTGGTTCCCAATGTCTGGCTAACAGCAGAGGCAGATAGATAACATATTGAAGTGATGTCAATCAAAAACAGCTCTGCAGACATAGTGTGTAGCTGTAATGGAACTTGCTCCTTGATTAGAGGCTACATGGTTGTGTCACCCTGGCACCCTGCCTGACTTACCAAGTCATGCTGAGAGACAAAGACCACAGCTGACGCAAACGGTCGCTGGTGGAGTCCCAATCTCTGAACTGTGGAGGGGGGACGCTACAGAGCCTCATGATGACACTCACAAAAAAGCACGCAGCTGGTGATCCTCTGCCTCAATCTATAGAGTAGAAAAATGGGTGCATACCTGACCTGCGGTGACATGAACACAGTTAATCTCATGTGATGGGGTTAAGCCATCTTCACAGGGTACAGAAAGAAGGAGACAGATTCCATAGCAGGTATATAGCAAGGTCAGCGGTGAGTGCACTAGACTTTGATGTGTGATCAGGACTTTGGGCTACTGCTGTGAGCAGGCAAGTAGATATTCAGCTATCCTAGATCAGTGTATGGTGCGCCAAGCTCTGCTGATGGAAGGGCTGAATGGATTTTGGCATCCTCTGCATGGTATGGTTATAATGCTAAAGCTAATTTGTTACTGTCCAGAATGTAGGTGACCCATTGGTATTCTCTCAACCTTTTTGCTAGGCTTAAAACGGTCTTGTTAAGAAATAAACTGTGCATTTTTTTTGCACACACCGGTTGTCCTCCACTGAGGTTATTCTTTGACCACAGTGGCGTTGTGGCATCCCGCAACAATATGGTGGGTGTCAGATGAGCGTTGTCATCCTAGTGAGGTCCTACAGATCAGCCCATGAACATAATAGCCCAGATTTGCGTGCTACAGCTGGCCAGCAGATGCATATGCAATGGTGCTTTCAATTTTTACAGCATTTTTTTTCTTTCTGCATCCAGCTAATATCCTTCATGTATTCTAAACCTCTTCACTGGTCAATGTTTTTCTCACACTGTTGGTGTTTCTTTGCTCAGAACTATTAGCATAGTTTTGGCAATGCTAAATTACCTTGACTCATACACCTTTGTCCTCCAGTATACCAATTTCTTGGGATTTGTTTCTTCTTTTTAATATAATGCTTGGTAAATTTTGTCTGAAACTGATTGAAGTTTTTTAAGGCTGACCTATCTAGGCATGTGTTACTGATGTCATAGTTCTTGATATCAGTTCTAGGTATTTCATATGGTTTTGGACTTGGCATATTGAGCTAATTTTAACTCTAGCAGATTGCCCTCTCCATTTGTCAGTAAGTGGATGAAACTTCAGGTGAAAATAAATTTTAACTGTAGTAATTTACAGGTTTACATCTGTTGACTATCTGA
The DNA here is from genome assembly GCF_000703405.1 of Apaloderma vittatum. Lineage (NCBI taxonomy): Eukaryota > Metazoa > Chordata > Aves > Trogoniformes > Trogonidae > Apaloderma > Apaloderma vittatum. Next base: position 33,336 of record NW_009731552.1, on the reverse strand, counting down.
CTATCTCATGGAAAAATGGCATTTTTTTCAGCATCTTCTTAAGACTCTTCTGAGTAGATAGACTGGTATCTGGCAGGTTAATACATCCCAGTAGTAGAAATCTACCTGAGAAAATTGAAATAAGTGCCAAAGATCCAAGCTTTCCCTGAAGTCTAGAGATTAAGCATCTCCTTGGTTTAAGATGGCATGATACCTCACAGAACACTAGGGCTGTTCAGAACAGCTTGCTTCAATTTTACCGTGCTCACCTCCATGTTGCATTACAGGTGAAGCAATTGTGAATGTTTTCTATATAATTTTAAAAGATAATCAAGAGAGAGTAATTATATCAGTAGTATGAAACCATAAATGATAAATTCTTAACAAAGTAGGTGGAATTGATAATAGGGTCAGGAAGAATAAGGATTATGACATTACTCTTTCTTTTGCTCAGTCAAAATTTGAGAGTTTTCTGTCTGGTTCAGTCAGGTGGAAAAGCTGATAGGAGAAGCAGTTACTCTTTTTTATCTTTGTTTATTTACAAGATTAGTAAACATTTAAGCGATGGAGATCATTAGAGGCATCATTTCAGTCAGCTTGGTACCCACAAAGGTCTGCATCCTTAGGGTGAAGACCTTTATATTCTTTTCCCTCTCTTTTTCTTCCATGACTTTCTGATTTCCCGCCCCCCACCCCCCCCTTATTGGTGTGTGGTATTCTCATGACTTCTTACATAAAGAGGACACTTTACTTTGCCTGTCAGGGTAGTAATCTTCTGAGTGCTGTGTGAGATCCCAGGAACTTTCTTCAAACAGCGTAGTTCAGTCTTAACACGGGGCTTGCTATGGGCACCATGGCATCATGAGACATCCCAAACTTTGCCCAGCCTGATTCATTATTTAGGTAGGGAATGGCCTGTCCAAGCATGTGCTCAGGTGTTAGGGAACAGAGGTACAGCACTTGGTTAACAATTGAAGATAATTGCAGTGACATCCGTGGAAGTATATGTGACTCCACTGCTGGATTGGCTCAAGTAAGGCCCATTGTGAGTGTATTTTAATTGTGTACTGCAGTTGGACTTAAAGCTATTTCTGTACTTTTGGCAGGAATCATAAACCAATACAAAGTTACGTAAAATTAGTTGTGGCTCCGATAGTGCCAGAAATAAATGGAGATGGTTATTTTACTGGAATCAAAGAACAAAACTAATATTTTTTCCCCTGTCACAATAACACATTGTTAACTGAAAACCACATATCTGCTACCCTTTCCTTTTTAAAATGCTTAGCAAGAAATTAAACCATGTTGGGCACAAATAAGTTTATTTCAATATCTGCATGTAGTTCACTCACTCTGCACTCTCTGTTTCTGGGCTTTAACATTACTGTTTTGTTGATATTCTCAGCTGCTTTTTATATAAAATGCTTTATATTTTTAAAGCTCAAAAAGTAGCTTTTGTAGCTGAAATAAATTTAGTATTTTTACCCCAAGAAAGCTAAGCTTGTATAATTAAGTTTTATGTGAGTAAGCAGGCATGTGGATGTCCATGGAGGCCTGTCTGTCTGTTCCTCCCTGTGCAGTAGTTTCTAAACCTGATAGGCAAACTTTAACCAAATTTGACAGAGGGAAAGATATCAATCTACTAGGGTTATACATTGTCTTAAGGGATGATATTTTTCATTTGCTCAGGAATTTTAGGCACAAGGTGAAACAGACTTCCTAAATAAACAGCTACGTTTTTCAATTCATTGCTGAAGATAATTACCTTTTAAAGGCTTCCAGAGGAAAACTGTGTTTAGGAAGGCTGACTGTCTGGGCCTCAGGAGTTCCAGCCTTTTCCTGGGTATGTACTTCCTTGGGCCTTAGAGGGCACCTAGACATTCTTTTTAGTGAAATCTATTTCAATAAGAGAATGATTCAGCTTCCTCACTTAGGAATCTGGTGTCATCTTTCTGCAGGGTATCTGAAACTTCATACAAAGCTGGAAGATAAAACTCAGGTCCTGCAGGAGACTTACATCCTTCTGGAGCAGTGTCTGAGATGAGCATCTCAATGTGTCTAAAGTGCTGCTTAGGGCCTTGTTGTTAGAAACACAAATTGTTCCTCCAGTAACTAAAATTTAGAAGCAGCAAAAAACCCCATTAATTTGCCAGACTGTGTCCTACCTCATTTTGTTCAATGCAAGCAGGCATCCAGATTAAGACTGCATGAATGAATGTTCGTACTGATGGAAAGACTGCCAGCATAACCAAACATTTTCTTAAGTTCTAGAGAATACACAAAAGGAAGAGTGTTTTGAATGGCACACATATGGAAAATATTTCAACTGGAGTTTGCACCTAATTAGATACCAAACAATTCCTTCTCTGACATGATGTGGGGGGTTGGTTTTTGTTTTCTTTTTCTTTTATTTTCTTTTGGAGTGCATATAAAATAAGTGGAGACAGGATTGGCTTTCCGAACTGTATTTCTTTTAGGCAAATCCCAAGAGACAAAAGGAGAAATCAACAGGAAATCAGGCCTCATTAATTCTGCTCTTCATAGAATTGCCTGAGTTTTAATCACATTTGTTTGGGAAGAAGAAATGGAAGCAACATGGTGAGGTCCTCGACCTTCATCTAGTTCCAAGAAAATTATGTTAGGACAGAAACTTAGTATCAAACTTTATTTCATTGTATGTATTTCAGGAAGTTCTGATGTTCTGGATGTTACAAACATTCCTGTTCTGCATACTCCATCGGAACAACTATAACAATAATAAAAATAATATTTTTGCTTAGCTTAAAAGCTTTGAAGTGAAGCAGAACACTGAATGTTCATTCTGAAATGTATAACTGATTGTATTTAAATAATATTGTTGCATTATTGGTGTGAATTATGATTCAGGACTGAAATTATGAAATTGTCTGTTTCTAGGATTACCAAAGTATTTGATTATAACTAGGTAGAATTAATAATAAACAGTATTTCACTACATAGATGATCCTTCTAGAGCTAGTCTCGAGAGAATAATCATGTCAGGATGGAAATTGCACTCGAGAAGAAAATCACATGTGTGTGTGTGTGGCTTTGTAAGTGTGTATGTGTGACTGAGACTAAGAATGAAAGTTAGCATGCTGAGATTTTCTTCCCGCTATTTTTCATCAACGTTAGAGACACATTGCTTGCCTGTCATGCAGGAATCCCGGAATCAACGCTAGTTTCCTTGATTCAAGTGAAAGACTTGGACCTTGGTTTCCCAGGGCTGCTTCTGCATTCCCAAAGAGAAAAGCAACAGTTTGTTGTGTTTTTTAAACAACAATAACAACAAAAAGAATATTGGGTTGAAGCTCACAGAATCAGAGAATGAAAGGTGTTGGAAGGGACCTCAAAAGATCATTAATAAAACTCACAATAACATATTGAAATTCATGACTAGAGAAGAGCTGAAAAGTGAAAGTACTAACTACTTTGAACCAGGTGAGGTGATACTGAGAAAGCTCTTTTTCAACCATTATTCCTGTGAAATAAACAGTGTTTGAGAATCCATGCATGAATCTAGTGTTTCTTAAAGTACAGACAGTTATTAGCACTGGCTGAAGTCCATAAAACTGCAGCCAGACACTGTGTAAAAACTTAACAAATGTCTGCCTGTGTTTTGGCCTGTACCAGCTTGGCAGCCTCCGCTTTCTCATAATCTCAAACTGTCAATCAAGCTCAGGTGGATGTTCACTGGGACGCGAACAGTTAAGGACAAAATGACCATACTCGTTTGCACTTGTGGTCCAAGCAAAGGTCTGTTGAATAGAAACTTTTCAGTGATGTTTTTATTAACTGTAGATCATGACCAAGTTATGACTGAACTTCAAGGTTATATGAGAAGATCTATCCAACACTATTTCTCTAAAACTACAATTAAAAAAGAGAGGAAAACTATGTGTGATGCAGATCTTAAGCCTTTAAACATTTAAACTTATTGGTATATCTGATCAATACACATTTGCTTTTGCTGGAGCTACCAACAGTCTTTGAAAAGACTAAGCAGTGTGCTGAGTCTTGGGACTTTCATGCACAAAAAGGATGTTGCGTGATATTTCAGAAATAGATATTAAGGCTGCACATAGTGGAACATATCCTCAAAGAAATCGATATTACTGCAGCTGAATAACTTTTCCTCTGTGTAATTACAGCTCAGATCACAGATGGCTTTAGAAGAATTGCTGAATATGTCATGTGCAGAATGCTATGGTCATATCCTGGACTCCTACACGTCTGCTCCTTGCTCTTAGTTGTAATTTGAGTTTAAAGAATAAATTCAGACACTTTTTTTTGCCAGTTGTTCATTGTATTTCACAGAAATAATGGATTTTCTATTTGTCTAGCTTTAAAAAAATAAATAATTAACACCCTTGATTTTGATCGTAGTCCAGAGGATGACAAAGGGACCCTCAAGGTGAATTCCATTATATTTAATTTTCGTGGCTTACATCAGTATCAAAGAGGGCTACATCTGAGACAGTCACCTACACGTCAGCATTTGTAGAAAGATTAATCTGCCTTATTTTTGCCATCTTCTTTAAGACGAGGTGAATTAAGCTCCTACTCTCTGATCAGATGAATTCCCATCCCTGAGCCTGGACACCAGCTGCCGACATACAGGGTTTGAATCACTTGGCATCTAGGTACAGGTTATAGAGCTTCAAGCATAAGAGTAATTAGGGAAGCCATTAATTGATCCTTGTACAGGGTGATAATGACTGCATCACGGAGATCTGGTGGTAGTTCACCTTTTACCCAGCAACGCACAATGAGCTCGTGAAATTTAGCATGGAGTGCTTGGCCTCATGCTGCTGAGGACACAGCTGCGCTGGGCAGGGCTCGTCTCCAGGATGAAGGATCACCGCCTCCCTAAGGTTGTGCTCTGTGGTGAACTCGCCACCTGCTGCCACAACAGAGGAGCCCCGAAGAGGAGATACAAGCACTCTCTGAAACAATACCTCAGTTCTGGCCATATTGACGACCATCAGTGGTCCACTCTGGCCCCCAATCAGGAGACGTGGAGACACACCATCCCTAACGCTGCTGCCTCTTTTGAGAATACACATAGAATTAGTCTTGAGGAGAAAAGACAACACAGAAAGAACCGTGCCTTGCCAATACCTCCTAAGGAGACTTTCCTCTGTGCCTTTTGCAACCGGACTCGCCTATCCCTCATCGACCTTCTTAGCCATCAGCGTGCTTGTAGCAAGTGTGGGTAGAGCCCTTCCCATATCTTCATTCGCAAAGCCCAGCCATGATGATGATGATGGTGAGTTGATCCTGAAGATGTGCTGAAGTGGGTGTGTCTGAATTTCCACAGCCCTCCTGGGCTTATGAAGCAGGGTGTCTGTGTGATTGTAAACTTCAATGCTTAGCCCCCTCCTCCCTTTACCTCCTCAACAAAATTTAGACACTGATGTTCTTTTTGGCTCACTCCTGTTTGCTGAAAACATGGCTGGTGAGCAAGATCATATAATCACACAGTCACTGCTTGCCAAGGAAGATGGAGGCCCAAACAAAATTTTATCCTAGGCCAAATGAGGGCCCAAGCTCACATCTTTCATGGGAATGTAGGTTATGTTAGGACCACCTTGGCAAAGCTAAGCTACTGGTTCAGATGAAAATGTAGGATTAATAAACCCAGAGAGACTTAATAAATTAGAGTTATCAGAGCCCACTGAAGAGGGCATTACAGCTGCAGTTGCAGTCTTGTAGGCTGAACAGCAGCTGTCAGACCAGTGTCAGGCAGAGCTCCAACCACTTTGCATTCTTTCTACATAGCGTCTGTGTGATAATTCATCTTCATTTTACTGTGTTTACATTTTCTATTTTTCTGCTAGAATTACTAGTAACAGGTGAAAAATGCCTTTTTTTTTTTTTCCCCAACATGGGAAACACAATTGGTACTGCTGGGTTTTGAAAAGTAAGTGTCAAACCTAAAATATGTATTGAGTTAGAATACTGGCTTCCCTTATACCAATTACTTTATGTAAAGATATGAAAACCAGTTGGAGGGACAAATTACCATTTCATAAGAACTTGGAACAGTCTGTTCCATACTTAACGAAAAATGAAACCCATGTACAAAAAAGAAAATGTATACTGAAAGCTCTCCAGTGGACATACAATGAAACATCAGGTAGCAGAGAACAAGAAGTACTGACCTTGCAAAATAAATTCAATTCATATTACATGAATGTTTCCTCTAGAATTCAAAATATTTAAAGTTATAAAAGTCTTATTGCAGCCTTGAAAATTTACCTTTAGTGCCATTTACAGCATTATTATTAAAATGATAGATTTTTTTTCAGGATGGTTACTTAGCATTTTATCTAAGAGCAGAATAAATATATTCTTCTGAGTTATGGTCCAGGAGAATCTATGCTTCAAACAAGGGATGTGCTGAAACTGGAACAGGAAATCCCACTCTATTATCTTCTGTCTCCTGCAGATTTCTGAAATCTTAGAAACCTGACCCCAACATGGGACAGACAGACCTTCCAGTCTCTGCATGGGGAACAGAACTGGAAGGAAGTTCACAGGGGAGTGTTAAACTTCCTTCAGTGGCCAGCTGAACAAAGAGCAGAAGTGACTAGACATAGGAATATTTTCTAACCCGTGTTGGTATTGTTAGCTGTGCACATAATGGCAGAAGAATAGAAGGCATAATACTTATATTATAATGTGTTAGTTTTACTTTAAGTTACAGTGACAGTGCCCTGGAGAATGTGCTAGTATACTTTAAATCTCAACATAGACTATGCCCACTTTCAATAATATATATTTAGCCAGTCAGGTTGAAGCCTAAAAGGAGACTTTAAAATTAGTTTGACTATAGTGAACATAATGTTATAAAATCCAAACTCAGGTGTGCAACACCACTATGCTTCCCATATTTGCACGCTGAAATTGAAACCTGTATGTTGCTTATAAGACATATCTGTCAAATAGAGAAGCTGCAACAGGATGAGCTTTTGCTTCACCTTCTCACTCTGAATGAGAGGGTGATGTGAGAGACAAGAAAGGTCAGAAGGGGAAAATTACTGAACAAAAGATGTCTACTGTAGTACTGACAGCCTGGGAGCTGCTAGTCTGGGAACTAAACCCATGAAAGCTGGCATCTGGAGAAGTTCATCTGAGTACCTAGAAACTGAAGACATATAGAGATACCATTAATTAGTGAGAATAAAATGAACTGTAATTGTAACTTACCATTCAAAGAGGTGAAAAATAGTCTGGAAAAACAGGAAAACATCCTGAGAAAGTAAGAATTCATAACTGCAGTGGGCTATTCTAACTGCAAGAACAAGAAAAGAGTCTGGAAAATAAAAAGTTTTCTGAAAGAATAGAAAACATCATCATCTATGAGCTGCCCAAGTGAAAAATAGTAATTAACACCACCTATTGGCTGCTCAAAGTAGTAGTGTCCTATGCTCTCTTTGGTCTCCATGATATAAAAATGACTTAATTTTTATGCAAAATAGAGGCTCTGTTTCTGAGAACTTCCTGAGCTCCACGAACTTTCCCAGACTCTTCACACAAACTTTCTGTGGTCAGAGACACCTGGCTGACTCCAGACTATATGATCATAGAATCATAGAATGGCCAAGGTTGGAAGGGACCTTAGAGATTATTTAATCCAACCTGTCAGGGGCAGGGACGCCACTTCTAGATCAGGCAACACATGGGGACTGAATGGGGATCAAACCCGTGACCTCGGTGTTGTCATTGCTGTCAGCATTGCGCTCAACCCACTGAGCTAACCGGCCCCCTACCATGTGGATCGTCTTTGAAGCGAGACTCTGTCTTATCTTTCTGGGCCCACTTCTGGGATCATTTTGGTCTGTCCTCCCATTTCTGGGGTGGTTAGACTCTCCCCCCTGGGATCAGTTTGACCTTCCCTCTGGAATGGTTTGACTACCTTCTGAGATCTGTCTAACGTGCTTAACACTGATATTATCATGAACTTACATATGTGTGCAGGTATGTCATAGAATCATAGAATACATTGAGTCGGAAGGGACCTTTAAAGATCATCTAGTCCAACCCCCCTGCAGTGAGCAGGGACATCTTTAACTAGACCAGGTTGCTCGGAGCCCCATCAAGCCTGACCTGGAATGTCTCCAGGGATGAGGCCTCCACCACTTCTCTGGACAACCTGTGCCAGCGTTTCACCATCCTCATTGTAAAGAACTTCTTCCTAATGTCTAATCTAAATCTACCCTGCTCTAGTTTAAAACAATCACCCAGCATCCTGTTGCTACATGCCCTTGTGAACAGTCCCTCCTCAGCTTTCCTGTAGCTCCCTTCAGGTATCAGAAGGCTGCTAGAAGGTCTCCTCAGAGTCTTCTCTTCTCCAGGCTGAACAGCCTCAACTCTCTCAGCCTGTCCTTGTAGGAGAGGTGCTGCAGCCCTTTGACCATTTTTCGTGGCCCTCCTCTGGACCCATTCCAACAAGCCCACGTCCCTCTTGTGTTGAGGGCTACACTACTGTAGCTGGACACTACTGTACTACCATACCTCCAGGTGAGGTCTCACCAGAGCAGAGCAGAGAGGCAGAATCACCTCTCTCGATCTGCCGGTCTCACTTCTGGTGTACCCCAGAATGGGATTGGGCTTCTGGGCTGCAAGCGCACATTGTTGGCTCCTGTCCAGCTTTTCAACCACCAGTACCCCCAAGTCCTTTTCTGCACGGTTGCTTTCTGTCACATCCCCCTCCAGCCTGTACTGATGATGAAGATTGCTCCGACCCAGGTGCAGATAGATAGATAGATATGTAGATATAGGATAAATACATAACCTATCATAAATATATCTGAGGTTGTATTACCAATAATTTTGCTTCACTAGTCATAAGATGCCTCTTAGGATATGTCATAAACTGTATTTTCACACACATTGATCTCACTTGCTTATAGTACTTCATGGTGACACTATTAAAACAAAGAACCAAAACATAATTATAAAGTACTCAGCTTCAAACTGCAATTAATATATTGAATGCAAGTTTAATAGAAGACGATAAAATGAAGATAAAATGATCTATTTCTACTATTTACTCAAGTCCTTTTTCTAATATATAGTCAAGACTAGTGACCAAGTCAATTCAATGAATCTTTAAGCCAGCAGAGAGACTATTACCTGCATGATGCAATTACTGGCTAACCTTGCAAAAAAAAAAGCCATCATGCACTGCATACTGTTAAATTGCTTATATCTGTGAGACTACATAGTCTGATTTCTTGCTAACCATTAACAGACCAGATGCAGAGAAATATGAGAACAGTAGACATTTCCAGTAGGAAATTTTATTTTATTTTATTTTATTTTGGTTTCTATTTTATTTATATTATTATTTATTTTATTTTATATTTCATTTTATTCAGAAAATTGACACCATTTCTTTCCTGAAAGGTGAGAAATTTAGTGTTATTTACATATCTAAGCTACCAAATTAAGAGGGTCTAGACAGCTAAGTATTTTCTGAAATCTAAGTATGCCCTTCTAATGTTTATTTCTTTCACCTCTTTCTCTTTCAAATAAACAGTAGTTAATTAATGTTCTGGAGAGAGAGGAAGTCAAGATCAAGCACATTATGGCTAAACAGGAAGCAAGTTGTTCTAGTCATTTAATAGCATTTCTAATTTAATGGAATGTTTTCTCATTCAGAGGAGATTACACAAGATTATGTGTAATGAATAGCCATAAATTTCCTTTGAATCTAAGATAAATTGGAGAGTCTCATCACCTTCCAGTTGGTAATAAAATATTAAATTTGGTTCATTTACAGATATTTTGGGGATGACAAATTACTGTAGTCTAAAGCCCACATTCCTCACCTCCCCCATACTTGGCACAAATGCTGCTGACATTTTAGCAATAATGAGTGTTTGGCAACATATCTTTGGAAGGATCAAACAATAACTTATATCCAGAGAAGTTTTCATGACAGATGGCTGACTGAAAGCTTTTCCTGGGCTGACTACATATGCATTATTTTCTGGTTAAATCTAGGCTAATCTAGTTAAATCTCACTTATTTAAAATGAGTATTTTTGGTCAGAGTCAGAGTTTAAAATAAAGACTGCTTCTATGCACTGCTATGTTTTGCAAGAGCTCTCTCCCCAGGTCTTCATATCATTTCTGGTGCTAGAAGGAAATATTTCTTTTGAAAGCTGAGTGAAATTTTCTTTCTTCACGTCATCTTTGGCTCCTCAGCATGAATGAACAGATAGATATTGCTGTACAATTTACTGTGTCAACAAGGATCCAAATCCCACTGTTGTAAATATTCATAGACTATTTACTGTGAACGTTAACAGTACCACATAACTCTTCCTCAAACAGTGTTCTACTTGCACTTATGCTGAGAAAAACATTTTTGCAATGAGAGTTTTCCTGTAGTTCTGACTTAATAAATTTTTTTTTTTAAAAAAAAAGCCAAACAAAGCAACAAACAAATCTGTACTTTTTGAACTGGAACGGATGGCGCTAATTTTAAATTTTCTGAATAAAGGAATATAGAAAAAACCCATAGGAGTCTATCTGAGGCCATCTGGCATCCCAGGAGCCATGTTGCAGGAACTAGATTCTATGTTAGGGACACTGAAACCCAGAAATACTTTGTTCTGGCCTTTTGGCACTATGCGGGAGATCCAGTTGTCCCAGCTGGTCCCAGCAGCTAACTGGAGGAGCTGGAAGGAATTCAGGCAGAGATCAGATGCAGATGAGGTATTTAGATATTTACACTGAGATTAATCACTAGTCTCTTTGTCTCAGTGAATGCTTAAACATTTTCTGTGAAGTAGAATAGCACCAGCAAGCAAAGCAGAACTTATCACAGAATACTTCCACTACATTCAGTGATACAGTCCTCCTGTATCTTCAGCTGCATGCAGAGTACTAATAGCCTAATTCTAAATAGCATTTATCCGATTAATACGTATCAATAAATTTGTGGAGAGAAGGAAAAGAAAAAGACAGAGGGTTCCATCTCCTGCTCTGTGAATTTATCCCCTTTTCATCAAGTCCTCTTTAGCTGAAGTATTCAGAAAAGTTGATTCAAAATTATGGATATTTCTCAGGTGCCTAAACCCAAATACTTTAGAGAATGAAGTATATTGTAAAGAAGGCTCAAACTCAGTATTTAGCTATCACCACGTATCTCTACCTCCTCAATATTTCTCTAAATAGGTAAAGGGAGTATCCAGCAGGGAGGAAAGAAACAAAGAGGGAAATTGGTGGGAACTCAGAAAGATGATTGAAGCTGGTTTTATACCTTGTTTTCCATACAAAGCCTGCCCCATTACTAGGAAATTTAAATCAAGTGATTCAATAGCTCTCATTTCAAAGCTTCTTGTGCACACTTATCTTATCTAAAAGTTTCAGCATTGTGGAGTCATTCCTGGGCAACACGGCTTCCACTGTTTTCCAGGATTTCACTATAACTGCAGGCCTTGTATCACATTTGTGCAGTGAATTTGAGAATAACGCACCAGGAGATCTAGGATAAAGATAAACTTGAAGAAATACACTTTTGAGGCAGTTGTAATACACAAAGGGATTAAGTATCTTAGTGATGGTTAAAGTCTGGATAGCATTTTCTCATAACCTGTTGGAAGCTCTGTTTTGTTGTTTTCCTGGAGTCACAGACGTACCACATTACTGAGTATTTCAGTTTATATAAAAGAGTCTTTTTGCATCACAAACTCAGACTAGGTGGCACCCAGTGGTTAAAAGGACTAGGAGTACAAATCTCTCATTATAACAAAAAGAAATCAATAGAAAACAGGTGCTGGTGTTAGAGTGCATGATGTGGTCTGACTAGAGCCCCTCGCTATGAGGAATGCTGTGTCTGAACAAGAGTCACCATGCTTGTTTAATCAAGTTTAGCATCTGGGAAGAAAAATCTTGAGTTCAGTTTCTCTTGATCAGGGCTAGCTCTTTGAAAAGCAACAGTGAAAACACATTTCAAATGTCGAGGAAAAATAGTTTTCATATATACACACTTCACTCTTGCAGCTCTGTATCATTTTCCCAGATTTTTCTTTTAGAAAATGAAAGGAGACAGCAGTAACAACAGAATGTTACTTACTGTATAATTTAGGTAGAATGTTGTTTTTGTCAATCAAGAGGCAAAAATGAATAAAAGGCAACAAACACAGAGCATATAGTGTGAATACCAGAAACCAGTGGTGTGAGACCTATTGGAGGGTGACTGGGCATCCTGTGTTGATGAGTCAGGGTGAAGATCTGAATCAGTTTCAGGCAATAAAAGATGCCACAAAGGTTAGTTCACGACAGAGACTTCACAAGCACATCTGTGCTACCAGTGAGTCAGGAGCATGGAGACAATGAAGAGCAGAATGGTTCTCCAGCAAACTGAGGAGCTGAGGGAAAAACTAGGAAGAGAAGAAGAGCAGCAGGAGCTAGAAATCCTTATCAGTTTAACAGCTGTGGCATCACTCAACTTGAACTCCTTTATCCGAAGAATGGCACAGCTGCTGGAATCTTGAAGAAGAGCTCACCATACTGTGTCATTTCACTTTCTTTCATGACATTTAATCTGTCCAACTATTTCTGTGTTTTGAATCAATTCATTCTTCCTGCTACAAATATTGCTTGTTTGACAGTTTATTTATCCTACAGCATTAACCCGAAAAAAGGGTTTCAAGACATGTCATCTTAGGAAAAACTCCCTTTAAAAGGGAGGGTTAAAGACAATTCCTGGTAGTAATGAAGTGTGTGCTTGTGCAAAGGTGAGCTGCTTCTAGAGTATTTTGCATACTTAGTAAATGCTGTGTCCTTCGTGTGTTCCAAGGGATAGAAAACACTTTGCCATGCTGCTCTGCCCAAATTTCAAAATTGCAGCTTATTCTGGGTAACATCAACCCTGTTTCTAACTAGCAGAGTGCAAGATCAGCTGCTCTTCATAAGACATGTGCTCTAGACCATTCACCAGCTTCTTTGCCCTTCTTGGGACATGCTCCAGCACCTCAGTGTCTTCTTGTAGTGAGGAGTCCAAAACTCAACACAGGATTCAAGGTTTAGCCTCACCAGTGCAGAGTACAGGTGGACAATCACTGCCCTACTCCTGACGGCCACACTATTTCTGACACAGGCCAGGATGCTTTTGGTCTTCTTGTCCACCTGGGCATCCTGCAGTTAAAAGACAGGTGGTCATGGTAAGAGGCAAATGTAATTTTGACAGCAGGCAGAAAACAGCAAGTTTTAGAGAATCAAGACTGTGGTGTCTAAGTATTAGGTTCTGTGTGTATGATCTAGGTATCTGATCTTTACTATAATCAATGAAGATCTAGAGCTTAGTTCAGTTGCCCTTTCACAAGGTTCTGGTGTCATCTGAGATGTCCTGGGACGTCCTGCCTGGTCTCATCCTGCTTCTCCAGAATGACAGCGATTTCCTGCAGTCAAAACTGCTAGTCCTAAGCATTTGTCTCAGAAGTCGGGTGTTTCTAAAAAGGCATCAGGCACCTGTATTTAAATAACTGAATTCTGCCTTTAATAAACAGACTGTATTAACAGCCACACAGCTGACCAAGTGTGTGTTCAGCTTGTGGTGTGTTGAATATATCTCAAGATTCTTTTCTACGTATAAAGCCACTACTGACTGCAAAGGATTACGCATCCACTTTATGAGTGGAAACCTTGTGGAGAAGCACGCACGAACTCCGAGATAGTGGAAAACAGAATTCGCTTTATTGCAAGCAGGCACACATATTTATACTTCTTAGCAAGAAGCACTGTTTGTGGGTTACAAACAAGAGACCAGACTATGCAGCCAGGATTGTTATTAGCTCATGTACTCCTTCAATCACTCTCTTATCAGACAGGGAGAACAGACTTTCCCAGGTCTACTTTGATCATACTCTCCCATTCACTCTCATTCACATCTTGTGTACAAGAAGCGTTTTATCTGTTCATTCTAATGGACAAACTCCCAACATGAGCTGTACTCAGCTCGTCAGGCTTTCTTTTCATAATTAGCAAGGAAGAGTTAGGTACTTGTTTAGAAAAGAGCTCAAGGACGAAAGTCTTAGTTCTGCAACGCAGTGCTGCCAGCACAGCTGACTGTAAAATGTATCCACAAAACCTGAATGTCTGCACCTATGTGAATATTGCAGATGCTGTAAAGAATGTTACATAGCAGAATTTTGGTTTCAACTTCTGTTTGGACTTTGACTTGACCTTGGAAAAACTTCTTAGCTTATTTAATTTCTGTTTTCTCCTTTGGTTATCCTTCTGTCCTGACTATATTTTTGCATAATAAAACTGTAGATCCACCTAGTAGTGAAATTCTCCCTGTCTGTGAGCCTCACAAATAAGAGGTCTTGATCTTATCTAAAGCATTTAGGTGACAATTCGATTTATCAGGTGGTTCTGTAATGTTTTGGATATTTGCATAACATAAAATCAAAGTTTTCTGTGGAAAATCATAGAATCATAGAATGTTTTTGGCTAGAAGGGACCTTTAAAGATCATCTTGTCCAACCCCCCTGCAGTGAGCAGGGACATCTTTAACTAGACCAGGTTCCTCGGAACACCATCAAGCCTGACCTGGAATGTCTCCAGGGATGAGGCCTCCACCACCACTCTGGACAACGTGTGCCAGTGTTTCACCATCCTCATTGTAAACAACTTCTTCCTAATGTGTAATCTAAATCTACTCTGCTCTAGTTTAAAACTATTGTTCCTTGTCCTGTCACTACACACTCTTGTGAACAGTCCCTCCTCAGCTTTCCTGTAGCTCCCTTCGGGTATCAGAAGGCTGCTAGAAGGTCTCCTCAGAATCTTCTCTTCTCCAGGCTGAACAGCCCCAACTCTCTCAGCCTGTCCTTGTAGGAGAGGTGCTCCAGCCCTTTGATCATTTTTTGTGGCCCTCCTCCGGACCCATTCCAACAAGTCCATATCCCTCTTGTGTTGAGGGCTCCACAGCTGGACACTACTGTACTACCGTACCTCCAGGTGAGGTCTCACCAGAGCAGAGCAGAGAGGCAGAATCACCTCTCTCGATCTGCCAGTCTCACTTCTGATGTACCCCAGGATGCGATCGGGCTTCTGGGCTGCAAGCGCACATTGTTGGCTCCTGTCCAGCTTTTCATCCACTAGTACCCCCAAGTCCTTTTCTGCAGGGCTGCTTTCTGTCACATCACCCTCCAGCCTGTACTGATAATGAAGATTGCTCCGACCCAGGTGCAGGATCTTACACTTGGCCTTGTTGAACCTCAGAAGGTTCATGTGGGCCTAGTTCTCCAGCTTGTCCAGGTCACTCTGGAGGACATTGCATCCCTCTGGCACGTCAACTGTACCACTCAGTTTGATGTCATCTGCAAATTTGCTGAGAGTGCACTCAATCCCCGTGTGTGTGTCACAGATGAAGATATTGAAGAACACTGGTCCCAACAGGGATCGCTGAGGGACAACACTTGTCACCTGTCTCCATCCGGACATCGAGTCATTAACCACAGCCCTCTGGGTGTGACTATCCAACCAATTCCTTATTTGCCAAACAGTCTACCCATCAAACCCATATTTCAGCAGTTTAGAGATAAGGATGTTGTGGGGGACTGTGTCAAAGGCCTTGGAGAAGTACAGATAGATGATACCCATCACTCTTCTCTTGTGCACTGACGCAGTCACTGCATTGTAGAAAGCCACTAGGTTGGTCAGGCAGGACTTGCCCTTGGTGAAGCCATACTGGTTGTCTTGAATCACCTATTACATTTTTTTTTGCAAGTTAGATTACATTCTAATAAACAACAAATGAAAAATACAACACTTCGTATACTTGGTCTGATAAATTATGGAAGTTTCAAGTTAGAAAACAGTAAAAGCTTTATTCCACTTAGTTCATGCCAATGGTATTGACATAGAGTATATTACTTTTAAAAATCAAAAATGTAATTTAACAAGTATTTTCTCAGGGATCTTCATAAAAGTAAAGATTAAACAACACTGTTTAGGGCAATGTTCCATCATGCATCTACTCATATCTTTTTACACTTTCCTCTGTCATTTCTTCTTCTGAAGCCACATGTCCTTAAAAAACCATCAAAGACTGGAGGAAAGGTAAAGTAATATAAAATACTGTGGCACGGCCAATGCACACAGCTACCAGTTTTCTCCATTTCCCTTGTCCATTTGCAAAGTCAGCTTGATTTACCCTCTAATAATCTCTCAGCAATGGTACAGCAATTATAGCTACAGGGAAATCTCCCTCCTCCCTTTTATGTGGAGCCATGAAAACAGGAGGAAATGGCATGACAACAACTGGGAGAAAATAAGAGTACCTCCTTGCAAGACTTACTGTGCCCTGGCTTGAAGCCTGCTGCTGGATAAACAGCTTTTCTCTGTGTTCCTTCCCAGCCAAAAGGCTTTGTGGGACACAGAGTGTCTTCTCCAGATTAGAAGGCACTCAGCACCTGAAGGATCCAGCTCAAAAAGTATTTTATGATGACAGCTTTTAATTGCTCTCAGAGAGAAATTTGGAAGATCTACTTCCCAACTTAGCAGCCTATTTTTGCAGAGGGCCTATCATGCTGTGAAAAACATTTCATGTAATTGCCATTATTTTCTGCAGACAATGTCTGATACTTAAAACTTCTAGATCCATGCTAGTGAGAACAAAAGCTGTCTCCTCTGTGCTGCTTAAAATCACAATACACTTGCCAGTACTGCAGCACACTGAAGCATTGTACTTCTGACTAACGTAAAAAGACTCCAGGTGAGCTTGTCTCCTGTAATTATTTTAGCTGTTAATACAATTAATTCTGAAATAAAATGTCTTTTATTTTGAGCCAGGTACAGAGAGGTGTAAATGAGTAGCAAGACAATGACTTTTTGTATCTCTAACTACAATTTAAACATCATTTGACATTTGAAAACAGTTTATGAAGTAGTAGGTGAGATTATTAACAGGAAAGCTAACCATGATCAACAACATCTTTTTCTTCACCCCTCATTAAACAAAACAAGATTAAAATTATAAATACCATCTATATGAACTGTTCTACTGGGTCACACCAAAACTCTAGCTCATGACACTCTCAGCAGCAGTGGCTTAGAGCAGAGTACAAGAACCAAGGTAAGTTCAGAGCAATATTCTGTGCTTTGGTTTATGCTTTGGACTCCACAGCAACATGAGATCATAAGTTTACTCCACCTTAAAAATATGAAGAAAAAGAAACCTCAGAAATAAACAGAAAGAGACCATGGATAAACAGGATCTAATGACATGATAATTCAATGCAATTAACAGTGAAAGGCTGTAAAAAAGCTAAGAACAAACAGGCTAAATGCTGTTCCTACAGTGCTATATGCCAGAAACAGCTTCAATTTACAGTTTTCTTATAGTATCTGCTTAAGGCACCCACCTCTCAGGTCACAGAAAAATTTAAGATTTGAATTTATAGAAATTATTTTTGTTTATCTTTGTAGAGAAATATCAAAGTTTTTAGAGAAACCAGGGACATTTAAGGCTACCATCTCACTCTATGAAAATATGAACTTGCTCAAGAATTGGGCTGCCTGGATGTTCCCAGTGAATTAATATAGTTCTGGCACTCTGCAATAGGCTTCTCAAAGGAGAGCAGAAGACTTTATGAAGAACAGCAAAATCTCATCATTCCCTGGGTATCTTCAGAGCCTATTGAATGGATATGTGTAGGAGTAATCTGTAACTGAATTAATCCTCTGATTTCTCTTACACACACTATATTGGCTTAAGTAAATAAATTGTTTGTTGGTGTCAAAACAAGGAAATACATGCTTGTGGACATCGGCCAACATGGAAGTAATATTTCTGTGTTACAATCTTATTTTCCAAGGAAGCTACTTTCACATAAACTCTTGAGATGCTAAGAAAATGCTAGAAGGGCAGACCAGAAGACAGTTGCTTCTGCTTTCCTCACCCAAAGCAGAATAATCCTTATTATTAACTCACTGTGAGCTACATTAAGCTTAAAACAAACATTAAAAAGGCAGAGGAAATGATTATGCCAGCCTTGACATATCTAGACCTAATAATGTCCTAATGTGCTAGTAAAAACAAGTGTGGTTACAGAGTTCATCTGTGTTGATAAATGTAACCACTTTTTATGTAGGAAATAAAAAGCATGCAGCCTCAATATGGTGTATGAGTTCAGCAAGAAGCAGTGAGTTATGTCTCACAGACACAATTCTCATACAACAGGTTTGTATTTTGCTTACAGGTTTGTATTTTGCTTATATATTTTGACAGATGTTTGTCATTTCCAAGCTATATGCCTTGGATAGCTCTCCAAATCATTTTACTTTTCATGGTTCATTGCTGAGAGCCTAAAACAACAATCTGCATCTTTCAGCTACTCGGGGCCAGGCTGCCCCTGCTCAGGCCAGTCCTGCTGCAGCCCTGCTCGGCAACCTGGGATCTGGCCCCTGGGAAAGAGCTGGGGCGGAAAGAGCTGGGAGTTTCACTGGGGCAGTTTTACATCTCCCATTTTCCTGGGAACTGCATTTGTGACCAGATCCTCAGCCTTGGTCCTTGCCTGAGCTACACTGCTGTCTGCTTGTGCCCAGCCTTGTGCCTGCTGACCGTCACCTACTGCACCCCTCCAGGCCAAACATCAGCCCCATCACTGTGGTGTTGTGGGGAGGTTGCAGTGTTATCATCGTAGAGTCATTGTGGTTGGAAAACACCTTCAAGATTGCCAAGTCCAACCATTATCTAATTCTGACAGGTCCACTTCTAAACCATCTCCCTGAGCACCATATCTGGATGGCTTTTAAGTAGAATCGTAGAATCATGCACAGTTTCGGCTGAAAGAGACTTCCAAGCTTATGAAGTACAACCTTTGTCCTAGACCTATCAACACGACTAAGCTGTGTCCCTCAGCACAATATTTACAGGTCTCTATAAATACCTCCAGGGCTGGCGACTCAACCACCTCCCTGGGCAGGCTGTTCCAAAAATTTGAGACTGCTATCTGTACGGAGATTATACCCTACATGTAAAGACAGTTCAGCAATTTCATGTTTGTAATTTACCCACACTAGATTACAGCTCTCTTTTAAGAACTACAGATGACTAATGGAGTGGGTTACACTTTATAGCACAAAATTAAGGAGAACCACAATGAATGTGTGCATTAAGCCATTACATTGGCTCAGTGACCCTTTCATGAGGAAATTAATCAATTTTCCAGTACTGCACAGAATGCCAATGCAAAACATAAGTGGGAAAATGACCTGTGAGATTACCAAGTCTGCCTCCTTACCACTGCAACATCACTCCCATGAACAAATTTTATTCATACTGTCTCCAGACTCAGACAATATCCTGTATCCTATTTTACTAATACTTTAAAAAATGGGAGTTTTTCCCCTCTGAGGAATGACTGATCTGAAGTGGCCCTCATTATAAATTTTTAACTATTAAACTAAGTTTTATTTTGCCCACACTGCTACTAAAAAGGGGAAAAGCCATTTTGCATGAGAAATAACATCTTAAGTGAAACGTACTTGGCTTTTATTTCTGCAGATTTGCACAAGAGACTCTGAAGAGATCTAAACTGAAGAACTCAGCACAAACAAGAGTCTAGTCTGGCTTTTATGATCAGTCTGGTTCATCAGAATTTCAGTGTGCAACTGCTGTGTACAATATTTCAGGTGTGATTTTTGAAAACTTAAATCCACATTCAGAAGCTGCAACATTTTTTGATGCCATAAGAAGTAAAATCTGTAAGTTTGCAAAGGTATTAGTGAGGCAAAGCTGAGTCTAGATACCCATTAGTCTTGCAGTACATTAGAAGAAAAGAAAATTGAGTTTGAATGTTTACATGGAGTCTAAGGTGTCTGTTAGAAAAATGCTTTTTATGTATAAGATGAGAAAATTTAATATGGTACCACTGAAATACAGTAAAAGCTCACAATGCATTTTATAGTCACTTTTTAGAGCAGAACCACATGTTAAGTATTTACGCGAGTGTCTGCAACAGTTCCTGGGCTGGAAGTGTTTATTAGGTACAACTGGCTTGATTCTGCTTTCCTGCATCTTGTGTAGTCATTTACACCTGTGCAATGATGTTTTCCATTTTGCATTATGTGCTTTTTTTTTAATGAGGTCTTTGCAGCACAAAGGGATCATAAAGTCAGTCAATATAATCGTTGAAGAATACTTTTGGTCTCAACATGGTGTGCGATCAGCTTAAAGGTCTTTTATCACTCTCCTTCATAAGCCTGTAAATACAAACCATAAAATCTATAATTACAGAAAAAAGTGGTTGACTACAATATTGAAATACATGAGGCAAGTGAAAACTACACTCACTGAATGAAATGACAAGTCTAGCACAGATCTGACTGCATTTTACTGCAGCTTCCCTGTTCTGCAAGATGCCAAGATTTTGTTTATTTTGGGGATGGTAAAGTTGTAGGTGAGGAAGCACCTTACCTTTACTCCTACAGAATAGCTGAGGCAGATCATTTGCATATGGGAGCACTTTATATATTACCTCTGTGTTAAGCCAATGATTTTTTAACCTTTTAAAGCCTCTGATTTGGTTTTCCTTCAGAATCACATAAATATTTTTCTATTTCTACCTCAATGATTTTTTACACTTCTCATGTAATTTCTTTTTTATTGATGTCTTAGGGTAATTTGCAAGGTCAGAAGTATAAAACGGGGTCTTTTTTAATGCTTTACATACAAAAGCTTTTTATGGCATTAAAATTACTTTAGGAACAGCTTTATTGTAATTTTGATATTTATATAGAATAGGCCATCAAAGGCACCTGGTGCCTTGTAACACAGAGTAACAAGGAATCTCACAGCTGGCAAGTAGAGCAGTCACACATGTTGACAATGAATACTATGACAATGAATGATTTATTTTTCAAATCAGAATATGTTAGCTCAGCAAAGGCTCACCAGTTAGGCTGCTTGTTGGAACTGCTGACTCTGCAAATTACTCTGCCACCCCTAATTTAAACTGGACCTGAATCAACGTTTTGCTGTGAAAAAAAAAAAAGAGAAAAAACAATTAAAAGAGCAAAAATTGGCTGCTTCTACAGAAGGACAGAAGAGAAGTGTGGAAATGAAAAGCTTAAAAGTGTTCTTTTCCTATTAGTAGACATACAGACATATGAATGCTGAGGGAATTTTGCATCCTAACAGTGGGTCATGGTCGGACATATTTGGGCAAAAGGTATGTTTTAGCACAATATAGATTGTTATCCGTTCTTATTTATATATATATATACGTATATCTCTCTTCTGTATAAAAGTGTGTCTCTTCCACATAAGAATATACCTATATGATAAAACTTTCACTATAGATCCCAAGTCTGTATTACCTTTTATATAATGTGAATAACATTCTTAACCCTCCCATGTTCTTTTATTCAAGTTCAGTCTTCTCTGTGTACACAAAAGAGCTGATACTTAGGGTCAGGAACTGTTGGATTGGGGTTTTCATTGGTTTAGAAGGAAATGTTTCACTAAGTAATATTGTGGCAAACAGGGAGCACTGGAATTAGTCCTGAAGATCATTCAACTGTGCCGGTTTTGAATGAGACAGAGTTAATTTTCTTCACAGTAGGTCGTGTGGTACTGTGTTCTGGATTTGTGACAAAAACAGTGTTTATAACACAAGGATGTTTTAGTTATTGCTGAGCAGCGTTTGCACAATATTAGAGCCCTTTCTGCTTGTGACTTCGCCCCACCAGTGAGCAGGGTGGGAGTGCACAAGGAGTTGGGAGCGGACACAGCTGGGACAGCTGACCCCAGCTGACCAAAGGGATGTCCCACACCGTATGATGTCATGCTCAGCATGTAAAGCTGGGGGAAGAGGAAAGAAGGGAGAACATTAAGAGTGATGTCACTTGGCTTCCCAAGCCACTGTTATGCATGATGGAGCCCTGCTTTTCTGGACACGGCTGCACATCTCCCTGCCTGTAGGAAGCAATGAATGAATTTATCATTTCATTTTACTTGTGTGCACAGCTTCTGTGTTACATATTAAACTGTCTTTATCTCAACCCACAATTTCTTAACTTTTTCCTTCTGATTCTCTCCCCCATCTCACTGTGGGGGAGTAAGTGAACAACGAGGTGGGACTGAGGGACTGAGCTGCTGGCTGGAGTTAAGCAAAGACACAAGCAAAGAAGAAAAGGTTTTTATTCTTAAAAGCCACTTGGAGAAATCCTTGATAGTGATAGACTTGGGGTACACTGGCAGACAGTAAATTGGGTATTTTTTCTGATTTTTACTAAAATCAAAAGATGTGGAAAAATAATGTTGTATTTTAAGATGAAGGGACATAATGTGCAGTAAAAGTATAAACAATAAGTCCTCTACAGGAACATTTGTTTCATTTATACTCATTTTTCAATGACAGATTTTCTGCCCCCCACCATGCCAGAAAGTGATGTTAAAAACATTCATTTGGGATTACATAGAAAATAAACGTGGGCTGGAAGACGTACATAAGAATTTCATGGCATAAAAATATTGTTAGTTACGTGGTTTCTGTCTCTTTTGGATCTCTTACAGCATCTACCATACCTACCACATCTCCTGGAAGTCTCATCTTTCCC
>NW_009731552.1:0-10719 GCF_000703405.1 Apaloderma vittatum | reverse complement strand
TAACAGGCAAAAAAATATGGCCTTGACTGAAGCCAATTCTCCAGTAAATTGATAAGTAGCTGTATTGAATTACTTCACCTTTCCATACGGTGAAGACACAACATAATTAAAAATGGTAAAAAAATGGGTCTTTCTCTATTTCCAGCCTCTTTCCATAGAAAATTCAAAAATAATGCCTGATACACAGAGTAAGCTCTAAGTATCTAGAATGGAGGCTTCAGTTTTGACTCTTCACTTTCTCAGGGCTACGTGCATCCACAAAAATATTATGTGCAAAATTCCATTCTCCTGATTGACTTTTTAATGTTACAATTAAAATGAACCTGGGATTGTTCTGTAACACTATTTCTCTTTTAAATTATGCATGTGGCTTTTCTGGAGTAAGAATCCAACAGCTAAGCCAAAGAATTTTTGGAGAAGGGGGAAATCCCTGTAGTAATTACAGGAAGGCATCAGCAATTTCTCAAAATAGATATTATGACAACATGGGCAAGTGCTGAAGGGAGACCTGCATTGTGAAATAACTCATGTGGTGTACATGATGAAATGATTGTAAAAATTGATGGGTCACAAGGAAAAGAAATCTCAGGATTCTCTCCAGCCAGACTACATTGTAGTTGATCTGACAATGTACTTTAACAATGCAGAGAAACTTTGAAGACCTAACTCAAAAAAGGAAGGTTCTAAACACACATGGCAGTGGGTGGTAGAGTTAACTTTTCTTTCCTTATATGGTAGGTTAGACCACTGATTTTTCCTGTATAACTGTCAGGAAAAGAATGGTTCAGCTATCATACCCTGTGCTACTTGGTGGCATAAATGCAAAGGAAATTTGGATGGTAATGAGAACACCTTAAATATGTCTCTTCCACTTCTGAAGAAAAAGCACAAGACCACAGCCGGTGCTTCACTCTTGGAGTGGGGTTGGGATGAAGCACTACAATTAAATGGTAATTTCACAACGACTTTGGCTGGTGACTGCTGTGTAATATTTTTCTTGAAATGTACATATTGGAGTGTGTTACAGGACACTGGGAACATCCTGGAGTGTCCCATAGCTCCTAGATAAGAGCCCTCTCAGGCATTTAATTCCTACAAAGTCTAAGGCATTAAGTACGAGCTCTTAACTGCAGCTAGGTCTCATGGCAAGCTGAATCCAAGGCTAGGGTGAACCGTGTGCCTAGACAAAGACCTGAAAAAAACCAAATGTAGCTTAGAAACATGGTACTTTTTTTCAGTGGTGAAGATCATGATAAATAACTATTCAATGATGAGCTTCTAAATTGCATTTTATTCATAAATGCTATCTGATGGGATGCAGTTATTTCTGGAAAAGTGGCAATCCTTTAGTTCGAGGAGTGATTATTTTGCAACATTACCAGAGACTACTGGTTTGTACTCCAATATTAGTTTTTCATGCACTCCTTTTCTTAGAACAAAGGCTGTGTTTTATTGGTCTCTCTTCTGAGGAAAGTGGAATTTGTTTCACTTGAGAAGTCAATGGATAAAAAAATAAATTTTCCCCAAGCTGCTAACTCCTGATATAATGAAAGTAATAAAACTATAGTTAAATGTTATACTTGTGCTCACTTTATGAGTCAAAAAGTACTTTTGCTAATGCCTAGGTAGAGTACTAATTTTGTTTTCATCTTCTGCACTCCAAGTATATTAAATCAATGCTTGTTTATTCAAGTTAAAGAATGTAACATGTCTGGAAAAAATTCTCTCCAAAGAAGAAATATTAATCCTGCTCATCCGAAAATGTTTTTACAGTAATTTGTTGCCAGTTTTGGTAACAAGAACGATATTTTAATTTAGTAAAACATTCTTGAAAACAGACCATGAACCCTGATTCCCAGTTACTGTTTAAATAGCCAACAGAGAATCAAAACACTCTGTTTTGGTCATTTGGTGTTTAAAGGTCATCAGTAAACTGTCAATTTTACATCTGATGGGCTAGATGTTGCGTGAAGACTGTTGTGGATAATTCATATGGACCTTAGAAAAGAATAAAACTGAGGCAATCCATACACCACAGAAATTATTGATTATTCCTCCACAAATATTTAAAGATTTTTCAGTGTCTTTGCCATGAGGTAGTAATAATACAACCCCCAATAACTGCATTAAACTGTATTCACACCAAGGGTTAGTGCATTATTTCTCTTCCTACTTTCCCCCTAGCTGTTCCTGCTAGTACCTTTACTCTGCTGGGCTTCCCAGAAAACCTGGGAGGAGTTCTGCCCTTCATGGAATCAGAAAAGTTTAATTGCTCTCACAAATTATTTTTTTGCAAAACTACAAGACAAAAACTAAGCTTCCTTATCCCAGTGACAGTGACAATGGAGACAAAAAAAGTAAACCTGTCTGCCAGGAAGAGGTGATGGTTCTGACTTTCATGAATGCACCTTGCTTCTGAACTGCCTAATGCTTCACTAGTGACTGTTTTGACTTCAAGAATTTCTGTTATAGATGGACCAAGTCTCTTATTTGACTGTGCTAAATGAAATTTTAACATTAAAACATACCAAGGGACCACACTTGGACTCAAACGAGTTAAACAGCCATTTTTAGACTCCTGTTGCTTCCACAAGCAATTTGTTGCTGGAATGGGCTTCACACAGCTGCTCCTGAATTCTTTCATCGTGCACCTAAACCAGAAGACTCATACTTACCAGTGGAAAGAAAAGGGACCAAACCCAAGCAAACCCTGCGAGCAGGAGTTATTAATTTGAATTAGATGGTAAAATGTTTGCTTTTGTAGTGAGAGCTTTGAGGAGTTGAAAATGTCTTCATGGTCTACATTTTAATGAGCCCAAAGATCTCTGAGGTTTTTTGCTTGAAAACTCTTTGAAGTTCTTCTTAGAAAAGAGAATAGCTTAGTGATAGAGACAAGCATCTGAGATGCAGGAAGTCCTCCTTGGCATCCTTGAATTCAAAGAAGAGGAAGAAGCATCAGTTTTATATTTGCCACAGGGTATCTTGACCACACAATTTTAGTTATTTGGGATAGTTACCTCCTCATCTTGCGGTTGAGGCCAGAATGGTGTCCTAAGAGGAAGAAGATTGAGCAATATGAAAAAAATTGAGAAACATTATGAGAATAAAACAGAGAAAGAAGAACGTGGCAATTATGCCAAAGAAAAAGAACATACGGGAGGTCTGTACTGATTAAATTTCAGGTTTATAACAAAGCAAATAGAAAAGGAATATTGATATGACAAATGGGTGAAATGTGTTGATATAATGTCAAATTTCTAGGAAATGCTAACAAAAGTCAGCCTGTGGTCACAGAAGAATGTTCAACACCACACCAAAAAATCATGAAGCAGCAGCATGATAACTCTCAGCTTTCTTTGTGCAGCTTTCACAACGACATAAAAAGCTGAGGCAAGTCAGTCTCTTATTTAAGTGTTTTTAATCAAGGAAATGGAACATCAGCTTTTAGAAGAAAGCAAAGAAATAGTTCCTCCCCCGCCAGTGCTGATATCCACTATGCAATCATCCCCAGAGGCTTATGTCATATCAAACTCTGGTTGTTGCAAGATTTTGACAAATCTGCCCTTATCATAGTAACTCAAGGGTGGATCAGGCATTGCCCTCAAATAACAGACCCTCACATTTTCTAAACTACATCACACAAGGATGTAGAGAACATCTCTATGTTTAATTTATTTATAACCACTGATAAAGATTTCTTAATCAAATTATACTAGATGAAAGTACTTTCTTTTGTAGCTATGTCAGAAACATAGGCAGGCTAATTTCCCCAGGGCAGTCTGTTTCAAATTTTTGAGAAGTTATTTATCTTAAGCTCCATAATAATCAACATCAACTGAACAGTTAAATAATTTGTAGGAAAGTAGCAGTGATAAATTTGAACTATTCTAATTTATATTGCTTTTCTGTAGGAAGGTAGAGAGGAAGAAAGAGAGGGAAGAATAAGTCACAAAACTAGAAGAAGAAACATGTCCCTGAGTAGAGTTAATAATGAGTGAACAGATATTCTTTATCTCAGCCAGTTTATAATAATTCTTAATGTCCATCAAGTATAGAAAAAGCATTGTGAATTTAAGCCTAATATTCAACACATCTTCCAGGGAGAAAGATCAGTTTTGAAAATACTAGAATAAAGCTTCAATAATTTAAATAAATAAATAAGTAAAAAATAAATAGCTAAATAAATGAATAAGTTTATTTTCTGATTCAGCAATGGCTAATTAGTAATTCAGTCTCAGCTCTTTACTAATAATTGCATTTTCTGTTAAGAAATTATAATACGGTCACTCCTTTCTGCAAGCAAATTTCTGCCACTTGTATTATAAAAGCAATTGTCTTTCTCATGAGGATGAGAACTTTGGAAAATATACAAATCTAATCATATTGTACAGGGGCTACAAACAGTAGCAAAAAGAATGCAGGAGAATGAGAGTTTGTGTGTGAATTTTTCTCCTGGTCATCAACAGTTCTCTGGCAGACTCCTGGCTGCTGCGGTGTTTGAGGATTTATTACAATTTTTTTGTTCCTTTTACTAGTTGTTCCTTGCAATCTTTTTTTAGCCTGCTCTATTGTATTTTCATATTTCATTTACCCAAGTTCATGAGACTTTCTATTTTCTGCAGTTTGACAGCACTTCAGCTTCCAAAAGAATGTCATTGTGCTTCTAAGAACTTTCTTCCCTTACTCTGTTGCTTACACCTGCCAGTTTCCTTTTGCTCTTTCTCACAACCGTATCGGTATATTTGACCTCCTGGTTCTACCATGATATCCTTAATTGTGTCAGTATACCTTGCAAAGATTTAATTCCCTCAGCTGTTTTTTTTAGCCACTTTTTAAACAGGTTTTCTTACTTTATGTCAATCACCTTCTTGACTGCTAAGCACAAGTTCATTAAATTTTTTGGCCTTTTGGAGCCGGTGAGATCATTGAATCAGTGTAATAGTTGCTGTTGAGTCAATGTAAGGGTAACCTTACTGTAAGATTTTGAACAAGATCCTAGGTGCAACTGAAAACCAGAGAAATGTTTGCATCTTCTGAAATGGGATGCAGGCCACTTACAGTATGAAACAATCACTGAAGGTGTCTAGGAGTTTGTTCTTTTTATTTCAGACACATGGTATTTTCCCATTCCACATGAGTTTCCATAGTGTTTTCTGGTTTCAGTGCTTTTAGTCTTTCTGTATTACAGACATTATTGCCGCTGTGTATGTGTAACTGATAAACGTAATCTTAAATTGTAGTTTTCCTAGTTAGTCCTGGAATTTCAGTCAGTATAGATTCACGTTAACTAATGGGTGCTTTTTTTTATTCATTTGGTTTGTTTCTAGGTGCTCTGTAACAGCGAACCTATCATCAACATGGGCTGCTCTTTCTTTCCTTTTTATTTCTTCTGGTTCAACAGCATTGTCTACAGGAAATTTTCAAACCATATGTTTTTCTGCATCTGCCGTTTTAATTCTCCTCACTTTAAAGCATACTGACGACCCTCTTGGTTTTAAATGTCAGTAGTATCGTTCAGATATAGTCTGGATTTTTATGTGCAGACAAAGACTTGATCGAGAAATGTTACTAACGCCTGAAGAGTTGACTTAATGTGACTGAAATGGACTAATAAATTCAAAGAATAAACATAAGGAAAAAAGAAATATGCATGGATACATCCATATACTGATCATACAAGAATTACTCCCATACAGAATAAATGTTAATAAAAAACCTCAGACTCTGATAGATAGATTAGATAGTTCAGCTAGTCAAGTCTGCCTATTTTTTATTGTGTTCTCAGAGGAAGAAAATCTAGTTATTTTTAAACTCTCTTCCTGAGCTGGCTTGCCAGATGCTAGGCTCTCTTATGCAAAAGAAGATGGAACAAGGTATAAAATACTATAAAATAGTCTAGTTCTGTTTGATTTCAGATTTCTTTACAGTTTTATAACAATCATTTTGGGAAGGTTAGTATCATGCTGTGTGATAATAATCAATGTGAAATGTACTTGTTCCAAACAGAAAACAAAGCCGTTACATTGCTAATCACAGGGATAGTTGTAAACACCTGCCTGCCTGCACTTTTACACACAGAGTTACACAGTTACTAAATATCTTAATGTGTCTTTCTTACAGTATTTGATGCAGAATTTTTGATTCTTCTTCCGAATAATGAAAATCAAATTAACAACTTGTGAATGAAATGAACGAGTAATTCTAAGAAAAGAACATCTGCATTTTTATATTTGAAAACCATTTGTAAAATTATTTATGATTAACCACTGAAAAGCATCTCAGGTAAAAGGCAAGACTTATTGATGGAACTATTGATATCTTATAAGATTTATCTAGCTGAAATTTGACTACATTTACAGAAACAGTTATTGCTTCACAGAGAACAAGCAAGGAGAAGCTTGACTATTCATTACTGATTGA
The DNA here is from genome assembly GCF_000703405.1 of Apaloderma vittatum. Lineage (NCBI taxonomy): Eukaryota > Metazoa > Chordata > Aves > Trogoniformes > Trogonidae > Apaloderma > Apaloderma vittatum. Next base: position 4,299 of record NW_009731552.1, on the reverse strand, counting down.
ACACAACAAATGAAGCTGTTTCACCATGTGTGGAACACTGAAGTGTCCTGTCTGTGTTAACTTTCAAAAAAATAGAGAAATAATTGCCTGTATTCAAAATTAATTATTTTTCTGTTTTTTTCTGATGAAGCTGACTTGGATCATAATCATCTCTCCAAAATCATAGAATCATAGAATCATAGAATCATAGAATGGCCTAGAGATGGAAGGGACCTTAGAGATCATTTTAATCCAGCCTCCCTGTCGCCAGGGATGCCACCTCTTGACTAGATCAGGCAACACATGGGGACCAAAATGCCTTGGATATTTTCTGCTGACTTTCACTATGAAAAATAAACACTAGAAATTAAATGATGCTTTGAAGCTACTAAGAGCATTTAATTTTGCAGTTGCAGAACAAATGTTTTCATTCATGTTGTACATGCTCAATGACTGCTGACAGGTTATTCAATTCTTGATATTCTATTGCATTTTGATGATGTGATAGGTCTTACAGTCTTTGAAGCTCACATGCATTGAAGGCATATTATCAGCCACACTGAGAATAGATGAAAATCCCCTATTTTTACAGAAATGAGACAGGATATTGTAAGTATCCGGGCTAGCATGAAAAATCAAGATGCTGAAAGGGAAACAAAGTCTCACTAAATCTGCATGGATTGCAAGTTCTCTAAGTGGAATTACTTTCTCTATTCAAATAAAGATCCCACTAAATACTTTCTGAAACTAAATAACTTTATGTTAAAATGTGAAAATTATTTCATTTTGTCATTGAGAATTCAGGCATAAAGAAAAATGTTTGTCACAATTTTAATAACTTAAGTTCGTACAAACTGGCCATGAACTGTCAACTTAGACACAAAAGACTTCATTCTTCTGTGTGTGCAGACTCACAGTAACAGATTTGCTTACAAAATGTGTTCATAACTTAGTACAATAGAGATTTTAATAGAAAGAATGTGAATTGTTTAAAATATGCACCCAGAGTTTATTGAGAGACACAATGGGTGGAAGCATTTTAAATTTCTGTCTTTTCAGACATGATAGGTGCCAGTTTGTGAAGACATGGCACTAAAAAACCAAAACCATAATATGTAGCATTTGTCTTCCCCTTGTGCATCCCTCATATTCTGACCGTCCCTGTCCTTGCAATAATATTTATTTATGAATGAAAAGTTCAAGATGCCTATGGAAGGCAAAGAGAAATGTCTTTATATGCTTTCAAGTTGCTGAGACAGTCTTCCTGGCATACAGTACCCTTAAGAACTATATACATACTGATCTGTCTCATGAGTAAAGAAGCAAAGATCAGTTGACTTATAAAGAAAAAAGACTTCTAAAGGAAACAGGAAGAAAAAGAACTGAGGAAGCATTGTTTTGCATGTGGGAAATATCTTATGGAACATCTGTATTATTACTAGCTTTATTTTTGCTTCTGTGCTATGGCAGCAAACTTGTTATGAGCTTGCTGTTGTGTTGGAAATAAGAACTATGAGCAGCTTTTTGTTATTTTGTTAGATAAGCAGAGCATAGTAATATGAGCAGCTATAGATTTCTAATGATGCTGATTGTTTTATGCATTGTTAACCAGAGGTTAGGAACAGTAATGAACTCTACAATTAATCTGTCAGGGCTTTGATTTCAATGTGCCCAAAGAGAGGATCATCAACACTGCTGAAGATTTAGCCAGTGGCTCAAGCCAGGAACCTTAGCAGCTTGATGGAACCCTTCCCAGAAACGGAGTCAGTAAAGGATGATTGGGAATTAGGGGTTGTTGACCAGCCATATTTTACTATAAGGAAAAAGCTTTTTTCCCTTTTAGTGACATTTGTATCTGTTATTCACTGAAGTTGAAGTTTTGGACACGAGTCAGAAGTTCAAGAGTGGCTTTCACATGTATGTGTAAATCAGCACTGAATAAAAGTAAAAAGAAAAAATTTCTGAGAGTAGCTAAGAGCTACGTACTAAAACTGAAAATGGAGAAAATGTATGCTTTTTAATATAAGTCATGTAGAAGGGTAAAATCATGTTTTGGTGAAATTTAGCCAGGAAGATGAGAGCTGTGGTTCAAGGCAATTTGCCACAAAAAGCCATATTAAGAAAGTCACAACTTTTTGCCAAATAGATAATAAGTTTGCCAAATAGATGATAAGTTTCTTTGTTTCTATGTTTGTTTGTTTATTTTTTTTGTTTGACATCTGTGCTGGCCAAAGTACATGGTCCAGTTTACTAAAGCAGCAATGTGCTGGAATCCCATTCTGGAATGCCACAGAAAAGTTCAGAGTTGAAGTTCTGTTACTTGCTCTGTTATTTTAATGCAAAAACACTCTTTGTGTTCTAAAGCTAGCCTTATTAGACTTCATCATTACTATTTTATAGAATAATGGTAAATAATACAGAAATAGTACAAAGTGTGGTTTTAAGGAAGTTGTTCTGTCCACATGCCCTGCAGTGAACACAACGTAGCTGTCAGATAGCTCCCACAGAGACAAACTGCAACTGGCACAGACAAAATGAAGGCAGCTCATGATGTTTTTAGTACTGTGTCTATGCTAGCGCATAACTTAGTGCTAGTTTCACCAAAACTGCGAGGTGTTAGGGGGCCAGTTAGCTCAGTAGGGGACCGGTTAGCTCAGTCAGCTGAGCGTGGCACTAACGACGCTAAGGTCACGGGTTCGATTCCCGTTCGGTCCCCATGTGTTACCTGATCTAGTCAAGAGGTGGCGTCCCTGGTGGCAGGGAGGCTGGATTAAAATCTCTAAGGTCCCTTCCAGCTCAGGCCATTCTATTAGTCTATGATTCTATGTGATTACCGGAGTAGAAGATCATAAAATCTCCTGGAGTGCGAACAGTGCTCACACCATCTAGTTGAAAGACACCTAATGTGACTCATGGTGATTATGTGACTTATGTGCCTGCATGCCTTAGAAACTACAAGATAGATCCTCTATTGCTTCTGTAAAGTATGAATTTGAAGATAAATCACAGGACTTCACACAGTGTTGCTATGCTTACAATTTTTCTTCTGTATGCACTCTACACACTGTATTCACTACACACTGGCTAAAAATTAGGCAGCTGATCTAAGATGAAGTCACACATGCTTCAACAGAGAAAGGCTGATAACTCCAGAAAGCAATTTAAGTATCCTAAACCAGTTGATTTTCAGTGTCAGTGCTTCTCAGTACTAATCATAGAAGTTACTTACGTGGCAGAATTAGCAATTATCTAGGCACAGACCCAATGTTATACTTTGTTAGGGTTGAGTTTTTGTGTTTTCATTTTTAAACAGTGTTCATTCAGTAGCTATAATTACTACAATTATTTACAGATAAGCAAAGAAATAATAATAGCAGCAATAATGACAACACCAATTATAATCTTATGTTAGAAAAAAACAGAAGAGTATTAGAATTTCTATTACAGAAAGAAAAAAGTAATGGAGAACCTGTAGGTCTGGACACGAAACAACATATTTCAATGTTTAGCTAACTGGCTCCAGGGAAGTGCACAGAAACCAAAAGATAACCAGTCCAGATGTTAATGAGTGCTCAGACCTGTAGGCAAAAATGTTATTAGACCACTATTAGTTTTGGACCACTTTTACAGAATCACACATAGTCAGAACAGATCATTAGATTGCTCAGTATGACTTCCTTTGAGGGCTTCATATATGGGCTGCTTTCTCTTCTTTTAGAGATGGCAATGTGTGTTTGACTACAGTTGATATTCCGGAAAGACAGCAGACTGTGAACTCAGGTCTTGGAGAATCCACCAAGTCACTTAGAATAATCTAGACACTATCTTACCAGAGGATAAGGTAGGATAAACTAGATTTCTGAAGTGACCCTAACTCCATCTGGGACTTTTTCTGCACACACAGAAACCTGTCAGGGTGTTACAGTCCTATTTTTGGCCCAATTAGAGATTCCCATCTGTCATCCTGTTCTAAGAGGATTTTCACTGAGAAAGTGAGATTGCAATAAGAAAACAAGCTAATAAGTGCTAGAGAAAGGAGCTTGTAAGGGATGAAGAGGCATCTAGTGTTGTCACCTTTTAACAGTGACTACTCTGTGGTCAAGTATGTAGGAGGGCAAAAGAGAATAAAGCTTTAAGGTGCTGCAGAGATCTGAAAAGTATCCTCAGACACAACAATCAGAAATCTTAGCATCCTTAGCAAGATGTAAAGAATGTATCCTACCTCTTCCAATCGAACTTTTGACAGCTGTACAGAATGCAATTAGTAAACACATTAGCTCTGTCCAACATCTGATGTTTTCTGCAGAAATTCTTTTGCTT
>NW_009731551.1:16305-17244 GCF_000703405.1 Apaloderma vittatum | reverse complement strand
CTGCGGCTGCTCTGGGGGTGCAGTAACCATGCCACGAGTATCTTCTTTATTGGATCTTTTCTTTTTGTCTTGCTGTGATTCCTGTAGAAGGATGTGAGCACCAGTGGAGTCCAGGGAACATAAATTTTTCATGGCAGAGACCTGTCCTTGCTGCAACTTGTCTGCCCGTTCCTTTGTGGCAAGATTTCCAGTTGGTTTCCATCATCATAGCATTTGAATTGCTAAGACATGAAACCATGTTAAGTGAGTTCCTGGTGGACTTAGTCTTTGACATTTCTTCTTCTTCTGAGAAAATAAAAATAATTTTAAGGGTGGAATACACCCCCCTCATATGACAGGGATGTGTTTAGTTATTTCTTTGATACCTGTGGGTAGCAGTGGAGGTGGTGGAAGTGTTGCTGCTTCTTCCTGTTGTGGAAAGGCTTTCTGAAGAAATAATTGGCCACCTTTTGATCAAGAAATGAGTTTCTTATGTAAGAAATATTTTGAAATCAGAATTACAGTGGTTGGGTACTTCAAATTATTTACAAGTCTAATAGTGAGCGCATCTTGCTGACTGGACCTGTCCCCTCGCTGCGGCATGAGATAGTGGAAGAGCAGAAGGCGTGATGGCAGGATTAAAAAAAAATAAGTTATTTCCATGTTGTGTGAGAGAGTCAGAAGTATTTTCCAGCCTGGCATATCAGAGGCCCCAGAGCACATCACCACGGAGGAGGATGAGGTGCTGCTTGTGGGTGCTTGGTCCTAGTGATCTGAACCGCCATGGCATTGCCTGGAGCCCAGCGTGAGCCCAGGGAGCTGGGCTGCTCCATCCTGCTGCTCAGGCTCCTCTGTCCTGTCCCACTGCCCAGGCTGCTCCATCCTGCTGCTCAGGCTCCTCTGTCCTGTCCCACTGCCCAGGCTGCTCCCTCCTGTCCCCCTGCCCCGGCTGCTCCCCCC
>NW_009731551.1:15712-16167 GCF_000703405.1 Apaloderma vittatum | reverse complement strand
GCTCCCTCCTGTCCCACGGCCCAGGCTGCTCCCTCCTGTCCCACTGCCCCGGCTCTTCTGCCCGGTCCCACAGCCCGGGCTCCTGCGGGAGGCTGCGGGAGTCGTTGGCTGTTTCTTTTGGTAGAGGGCACTGTTGTTCTTCACTGCCTCGGATGCCAACCTCAGGTGATGCAAATGCGTAGGTTGCGGAGGAGGAGGAGGATTGTGGAGGAATTTGGTACCTTAATGAAATACAGCTCTCTAATTTCCTGCAGCGAATTGATTGTCTCCCTTCTGGAGGTCTGCACCAGCCTGTGAAGAGGTCAGCTTGTTTTGTTCTGGTACCCATTTCCTAACTTTATCTCTGTGTGTCGTGCGTGTGAAGGGACGAGTTGTCTGTTGCACCTTCTCTGTTGTTCTCCTGGTGCTTGATGGAGGCTGCCTCAACGGGGGGTGATCCTCCCCTGGAGCAGTCT
>NW_009731551.1:5905-15680 GCF_000703405.1 Apaloderma vittatum | reverse complement strand
GGCCTGTCGGCGGGCTGGATGGTGTGTGGAGCGATGGAGTTGTAGTCCTGCAGCTGCGGTGCTGGTGGTGTCCCCTGTGGCCGTTGGTGGGGTTGGGTCTCGCTGGTTGGAGGAGCTGGCGTGCAGCACACACATACCTTGTTGGAACTGGGCAATCGTTGCTTTTGATGAATACTTTGCTTTTTGAAGAAAGACTACACTAGGAGAGGAAGTATGGGCAGCAAGAAATGAAAAAATTCGCTGAGCTGAACTCCCAGGGCTAGAAGGGAGAAGCCCTGGCTGAGCAGTGGGAACTGAGCCTGGACTTTTCTGGTCGGGCTTCTTGGGAGTCCCTGCTGAGGGGAGGGAGCTCCTCAGGAGGCATCTGCCTTGGAGCAGCAGGTGGGGAACCAAAGGGGCACAAGCCCAACCACGAGGGCGGGAACATGGTCCCGAGAGCCCCCGCGGGTAGGAAGGTCCCTCTTTTACATTTCCAGCCCTGTGGCACGTTGTTGCAGGATGCTGGGTGAGAAGATGGATGTGCAGACGCAGCTGGGCTGGGGAGCAGGTCTGCACCTCGGCACAGCGTGACGAGACGTGCTTGACGATGAGCTTGGAGCAGCTTTCTCAGGGGACAGGGAGCAAGAGCTCACACGCCGGGCACAGCTCGAGCAGTGCAAGGGTGGCAGGGGGCCCTGCTGCGGTGGCGGTTGGCCCTGCTGCGGCTCTGTGTGCCACCTTCTGACGTGGAGTCCAGCCCCCTCCGTTAGCCTGCACGCCTGGTGGCCCTGGGGAGGGACTTGACGTGAACTGTGCTGGAAGCCCTCTTGGCCTGTTGGCCACTGAGCTATCAGGCGTGACCCAGCCATGTGCCCTCGGTGCTCAGACTTCTCCCAGACAACCTGAAGAAAGCTCCGAGCTTGGGGCAGGAGCGAGAGAAGTGGAGGAGCAAAAGCGTGGAAGGACCAGCGTGGATTCACCATGAACAAATAGTGTCCGGCGTAGCTGATGGCCTTCTGCAGCGGGCTGGCTGGCTCTGCGCAGGGCTGGCCGGTGGTCATTGTACACCCTGGCTTTTGGCAAAGCCTTTGGCACAAGCTCCTCTACTACCCTGGTAGACATTTATTTCACACGAGGAGTGGTGGGAAGAGGAGACCCGCAGGGTAAATTAGTTTCCTCGTTAACAGTCAGAGGAAATGTGTCGACTTCTGCCATGGTCTCTTGGCTGGAGAGCGATGACTCCTCCCTTCGAGCCACTCGCAAGGTGACAGCTCCCTGTCAGAATGGGACATCGGAACCCCCTCCCCTGCAGCTGCGGAGCACGTGCTGAGCTCTCTGCAGCTGCGGCCGTCCCAGCCGGAGCCACGACGCAGCACGTGAACGCGCGGGAGCAGGCGCAGGACAGCCGGGCACCTGATCTGCAGGACCTGAGCACCTGCTTACGGTGGAGCTGTGGACTGTGGGGCACTAACTGACACAGCCAGCCAGCTGCTGCCAGGGGAGCAAGCAAATCAAGGCATTTTCCAAGAGCCCAGGTAACCTCTGGTCTCCCCTGGGCCTGGTGCAGCCTCCAGCCTTCCAAGCAGAGCTGCTCTTCCCTCCGGCATGTGTCACTTGTCATGCACACGGTGGGAACGAGTCCTCTGGCTACTCCTATAACCACATTTTAAAAATCCCCTTGAATTCTCGTTCACTCTTCTGACTTCCTTCCAAGCCTGATCCCCATTATATTGCAGCCTATGTTGGGCTTCCTCTCCAGCTGCGCTGCCTTTAACCTTGATCCCCTTTGTTCCTCCGAACTTTCCTCCTGTCTTAATTGGTTTGCAGCTCTGCTGGCAGCTTCCTCTTGCGGTCAAGGATAAAGGTCAGTGTTATGAATATCCCAAAGCGCTGCTTAGGTTTTCAAGTGAGTATCTGTTAGATTTGCTAATTTTTCCCCTTTTCAAAGTGGGAACTTAGGAGTTTGACACTAGATTCTTTCCAGATTCACTTTTCCTTAAATTTCGAGTAACTTTGTGCTGTTTTGACTGCTTAGCAACAAAACTATATATGTCCCATGAGTAGTTTAGTCAAGTTTAGTTGATACAGATGTTCTAGGTGTGAACCTAAAAGTGGTGAATGTGAGAGTACTGAGGTGAAATAGGTATGTCGAGGAAGAGCACAAAGTACCAAGATTTCCCATGCCAGTTATGTGTAAACCTTTATCAGGTTCAGCCTTGGCTCTCCTGGCCCGTTTATCTCACTTGCGCTGTGTCTCCAGGGAGCGAGGAGGTGGTTGTCTTAAAGCACTCTTAGGCTGACATCTGAAGTGGTCAGAGTGCAAGGGAATTTGAAAGACAAAAAAAGCAGTTGCTCGAAATGGTTTCTCCTGGGCTGTAAAAGAAAAAAAATTAGAAGTCTGTAGCATTACTTAGTGTAAAAAACAACAACTGCAAGTTGGCTATTTGGGCTCCTGCAGAAGGAATCTGGGCTCAGCAGAACAGTTTTATTGATGTTACAGAGCACAAAGAGCAAGGGGCTCCCGGGAGCAAAGGTTCGTGCTGCAGCTTTCTAGCCTGGGAGGACAGGGGCTGCTGGCCGCGGGCTCTCAGCGGAATAAATCTGAGCTCTGCACGTCTCGACCCGGCAAGGGACGGATGTGCGGTGCTGGGCTCAGGCTCTGTGTGCCTTATTCCAGAATTCTGGACGGAACTCAGCCCTTTCTGTTGCCATCTGAATGCTTGACCACAGGCTGGTGGTTTCCAGCTCTGAGTTTGCTGCTGGTCTGTTCATGCTATGGGACTTGCTCCAGTTGTGTCTTCCGGTCATTTTTGTTTCAGGCTGGTTTGTGTTTTATTCATTTCTGCCTCCATTTTTGATATTAGCTCAGATGGTGAGTTAGAATTTTTGTCCTTTTTTAAGCAACTGTATCATTATTAGTTGCTAATATCTTTTGATGCTCTTTCGTGCTATGCATTCCCCATTGTTTTGGTTGCTCAACAATTTCAAAAGAAATGGATACAAATCCCTTCCATATCTAGTTCCCTGTTTTCCTCAGTTAACTTTATCATTTCTTGTATTCTGGAGTGTGCAACAAGTGTTTCTTAAAATCACAGAATCATAGAATGATTTGGGTTGGAGTGGACCTCAGAGATCATCCAGTTGCACCCCCTGCCACGACAGGGACGTCCCCCCTGGATCAGTCTGCTCAGGGCCTTGGGCACCTCTAGGGATGGAGGATCCGCAGCCTCCCTGGGCACCCTGTGCCAGAGCCTCACCACGCTCAGGGGAAAGAACTTCTTCCTCAGATCTGGCCTAAACCTACGCTCCTGCAGCTTCTACCCCTTGCCCCTCGGCCTGTCCCCGCAGGCCCTTGTCACAAGTCCCTCCCCAACCTTCCTGTGGCCCCTCCAGGCACTGCCAGGCTGCTCGAGGGTCTCCCTGCAGACCCTTTCTTCAGCTTCAGGCCAGAGCCTCTGAGCTATGTGCCCTCCTCAGTCTGAACCCCAGCCTGGGCGTGAGAAAATGCCCTTGAAGCTTGTTCCAAGAGGTTTCTTGGTTGAGGCAGCTCAGGTTCAATACAAGAGATTTCGAGGGGCTGGAGCGAGTGCAGGGGAGGGTGACGGAGCTGGGGAAGGGCCTGGAGGATAAATCTTGTGAAGAGCGACTGAAGGAGCTGGGGCTGTTGAGTTTGAAGAAGAGGAGGCTGAGGGAGCCCTCATCGCTCTCTGCAACTGCCTGACAGGACGTTGTGGAGAGGTTGGGGCTGGGCTCTTCTCACGGGGAAGGAGCGATAGAACCAGAGGGAACGGCTGCAAACTGCAACAGGGCAGGGTCACACTGGACAGGAGGAGAAGTTTTTTTCACAGCAAGAGTGGTCAGAGCTTGGCACAGGCTGCCCAGGGAGGGGGTTGAGTCCCCACCCCTGGAGGTGTTTAAAGGCCGTTGAGATGTGGGGCTGGGGGAGATGGTTTAGGGGTGAGCTCTGTAGAGTAGGATTCATGGTCGCACTCAATGATCCCGGGGGGCTTTTCCAACCCCTGTGATTCTGTGAGTCGATAAATGAGAGATGTCTGGGCCCAGAAGCTGTCCTGGTGCTTGACTTGCCAATGCCCACAGGGGCAGGAGGGTGTCCAGGGGGTCCTGCTGGGGCCAGACCCTCGCTGTGAAGCGTGGGACGTGGGCTGGGCTTGGGTTTCCCTTAGGCAACCTAGATCTGCTCTGTGGCTCAGTAGTTGGCTTGTGGTACGTGCTCCAAGGGTATCCAAGGGTGACCCATTTGAGTAATATCAAACTCAGCGACCAAATCGAATTATTAAATAATCAGGTTCTTACTGAGTTTAACATCTGCATCAAGATCAATGTCGGTCTTTGATGCCGTAACTACAAGAGTCGTCCCCACTCATCCTTGAAACACTTGCCGCTGACTCAGCTTTCTTCTACTCCTCAGTCACTTGTTCTGTTCCAGGGCTTCCTGAAAATGTTATTTCGGAGACATCATCAGTGAAATATCTCCTTGAAAGATCCTGGCTAAGAACTCCTGCCTAGAACTGTTAATTTTGAGATTCTTTTTTCTCATAGTTGCTGTTCAGCATCTTGTGTGCTTACCACTAGAAAAAAAAACTACACAGTCAGTGTGCATCATCTTTTCTCTGTATGAGGTGAAAAAGAAGTCTGGCTTAAAGAGTTTAGCCTTAACTGCGTTATTTTTCATTATTGTGAGAGACAAGCACCACTGCCAGGATAGAAAGATCACTAACTTTTTGTTGTGTTTTAGGGGGTTTTTTTGCATCTTACAAATTAGTGAAAACTAGAATAAAGCAGTATTTTGCTGACTCTTCCTCATTTAAAAACCTTTTTTAGGGGGAAGTCCACTAGGTGTCCTACAAGTCCTTGAGGTAGTCACCAAGCTCTGGGAGGACTGATGGAATGCACCAAGGCTTTCAAAAAGCTGCTAAATGGGCTTTTTCAAAATCTGCATTAAAAACCCCACAACTAAGTGGCTGAGAGACAAGAAGCAAAGCTAGAAGCGAGGAGGCAAGTTGTACAGCAGATGGAGGTGGCCAGTGGTGGGCCACCAGGCTGTCTCCATAAGACGCAGTGCTGGGAGATGGTCAGGAGAACACAGCGGGGTCTGAGAGCGTTGAGAGTTGGGTGATCTCTTGTTTGTCTAAATGTGAGAATTAAGGGGCCGTCGATGAAGTTGGGCGGCCGGGTTAATGCTGTAAAAAGAGCCGTTTTCAGCCGGCATGCAGCTGTGGATCTCAGTGCCGCGGTTAGTGCAGGCTAAAGGCTCCAAAGGGAGGTGAGGCACGTCCTCGGAGGTCGTATTCCTTGGGGCTTGTAATGCTTCCGATGCTCCTGCTGCTAAAGGAGGGAGATGAAGCCTTTTCTAGCACATTCGTTGCTCAGAGCATCTGCACTGACCGCTGCTGTTGGCCAACGTGCAAAGCCTCCCGAAACCATCCTCCAGAAAGGTCTTCCTCAGACCCGTGCAGTCTGGGAAGTCTTCGGAGCCACTGTGGAGGATGAGGGCCCCAATCTTTTGTGCCAATCCCAGTTCTCCTTCTGCAGCAGGAGGGTAATGCTTGAGGGTCGGCAGCCAAACGCATACAGTCCTCCTCAGACGTGCTGCGGTTGTAGTTCCTGCACTACTTGCAGTGTCGCCATCTGCAGTGGCCCAGTGGGTGCCCGTGTCTCCAGAATCTCCGTTCTCCGTAGGTGGCACTAAGTTCTAGGTTGGCTGTGCTGATGGCGGGTTTCCTAGCTTGGCAGTGAGCTTTTGCACCTTCCACTTGCCACCTTCCCCCTTTTTGTGCTCCTCTCTCGTGGCTGGGGGCTGGGACACCACTCTCCAAAGAGCGACTTGTCACAGAGGCGCTCTCTACTCTCTGGGGCTACTGAATATCATTTCAGGGCCTCTTCAGCGGGATGTCGGTCTTTGCACACCCTGAGCAGTGTGAACGTGTGTGCTCTTGGATGTCTGTCACCAGTCAGCTGCTGATCTGGTGACCCTGTCCCTCAGTGAGGTGGTAACAGACCCTGCTGCTGCCATCTGGCGCTTCCCTCCCCCTGCTGAAGCCTGCACGTCTAAAATCGACCTAATTCCAGAACCCGAGAGCTTGAACTACCATTATGTACCTCACTTGGACTCTGATAGTCCTGACTACTACTTGAAGGTCTAGTTAAGCTAAGCCTTTAGGTCAGGACCCAAGAAAATGAGATGCCGTGGGCAGAAGAGCACACTCCAGAGGCGTTCCTGTCTTCTCATTTTGCCAGGTAACCCGACACACGTCGTTTATGAGGTGTGTCGCCCGCGGATAGCTGTAGCTCGGCATGCACGCACTCTGTCAACTCCTGAAGGGGTGTCAGAGGCAGGTTAAGACCCAGCTCATAGCCAGAGCTTAAGTGCAAGCTTCCCCTGAGGGTCGTGGGTGCTAAGATGTCCACAGGCCTGGCCACGGTTCTGTCTTCAGTGTGATTCTTTGAACTCCAGAGCTCTTACTCTACCAGAAGCACCTGAGTTTTGGTGTGACTGTTGCACTCTGCGTTACCATCTTCATGTCGAGGACAGATGTGATGCTACATTCACGGGAGGGTTCCAGGTCTGTCGGTGTGCATGGGGACAAAGGGTTCCGTGTGAGTCAGCACCGGGAGTGCTTCAGTGAGCTGGATCATCTCTGCGAAAGGTCTCTGCAGGCACCTTTGCCTGGAAGACATGGGGACATGGGTTCTGTCTGCAGAGGGCGAGGATGGGACACACTAATATGACTGAAGTGATTTTGTCTCACAAGAGTGAGATGGCTCGTGACGTTCTCCTGAAGCTGTCTCCTCCTCGGCACTAGGCGAAGGCCAGTGGGACCTTCCTGGTCTCGTGGAGGGTGGCTCCTTGGTGCTGGAATGGGTGAACACCTCACTCCTCTGCTTCACCTGGTGCAGGCTTCCCTGCTCTCCACAAGGATGGTTTAATTCCAGCTTGTTGTTGTCTGGACACGGAAGCCCCTCTGTGTCAGTGCTGTCACACGCAGAACTTCAGGGCTTGCACGACCCGTGGGCTGTGTCACCCTATTGTGTGCGCTGTTGAAGCCTGGGAGCGTGAAAGGCCAGAGCAGCATCAAGGGGTGCCGTGCCGCTTGCTGAAGCCTGGAGATCTGGAAAAATGGGGAAAACACGGGAATGTGGAAGCAAAACGCTGCTCAGCGACACCTCTGCGCAGTCCCATGGACACGCTGCGGCTGTGGTTGTACAGATGTGCTGCTGCTGTGATTGTACAGCCGTGGTGATGCTGTGGTTGCACACCTGTGGTGATGCTGTGGTTACACACCTGTGGTGATGGTGTGGTTGCACACCTGTGGTGATGCTGTGGTTGCCCACCTGTGGTGATGCTGTGGTTGCACAACTGTGGTGATGCTGTGGTTGCACAGCTGTGGTGATGCTGTGGTTGCACACCTGTGATGCTGTGGTTGCACACCTGTGATGCTGTGGTTGCACAGCTGTGGTGATGCTGTGGTTGCACACCTGTGATGCTGTGGTTGTACAGCTGTGGTGATGCTGTGGTTGCACACCTGTGGTGATGCTGTGGTTGCACACCTGTGGTGATGCTGTGGTTGCACACCTGTGAATCACCTGCCCCAGCACCTTGCCCTGCTCCAGAGGAGGGACGCGTCTCACAGAATACCCCCGTGGGGCCTTGGGGCTGGGTCAGGAGCAGCTGGAGCTGCCTGGATGGCACAGGAATGTGGATTACCCCCTACGGAATAGCTGTGGGACCCCCTGGTGACCACGGCCTCCCCTGCCCCACGCTGCTGTGGCTGCTCAGTGGTGTGCGGGCTGGCAGCCCGGCCCTTGGCTCCCATGAGGGGCAACACGCGGCTGCTGCTCCCTGACTCGTAGTTAGCTGAGAGTAGGCTTTCATGGTATTTGCATTTTTTCACTTACAGATAAGGTAAAAACTCTAACAAGCGTAACTGTATTGCAAGTGTAACTCATAAATCAAGGGCAAGAGGGACTAACACAATGAACTCCTCTGTGCATTCATGTAGCACAGACCAAAATTTCACTAAATGCATCACGTCTTGTATGTAAATTGTCGTATGAAAGAAAGAATTATACAGCAAAGCTTTTAAACGTACTCGCTCTCAGAGAAAAGTTGTATTTGAACTTCATAGGATAAGGATCAGTTGTGGGGAAAGCGTAGATTAGTCAGTCGTGCCACAAAGCACTGGGCAAACGCGTTCTTGGGCTTCTCTGTCTTCAGGCGGCAGATCGCCAGGACAGGAGTTAGCTCCTCCTGGCAGCCCCGTGAGAAGGGAAGAGTCGTGCTTCGAGGGTTTCCATGTCCCCTCGACTTGCTGCGCGGCTCACAGCTGGGGAGGGCAGGGTCCCGGCTCCGACGGAGCCTCGGTCAGTGCTGGCCGGGCTGGAGGGGCGAGGGACGCGTGCCAGCACTCCCCTGCTCCGCCGGCACCTCCGGGTGAGCAGCGTCGGGCTCCTTGCTGGCCCCAGGCACTGCCTGTCCTTCCCCACCGGGCATAGCTCGGCATTTCTTCTTCGGAAATAATTCCCTTTCTCTTCGTCACTGATGCTCTGAGCTGCCCCAGCCAGATTGGTTGCCTGGCACAGAGCCTGGAAGAGGCTTTAATTGTGGTGGCATCTGCTCATCAGCCCACTCGGAGTCAGGCGCTCGAGCGCGCGGTTCGGGCCGCGTGGGTGAAATCCACAATGGGCAGCAGCACTGCGGCTCCCGCGCCGGGCGGGGAGTGGGGAGGCTGCTTCTCGGGCGTGCTGTGGCACCACAGCTGTCCCACCAGACCCCTTCCCGGCTTTGGAGGGTTCTTCTGCCTGTGGTCCCAGGGCCGGCTGTGCCTGCAGAGGAGCACAGCTCTCCCTTGGCACCGAGAACGGCGTTAGCCGGGCTCCTGGTCCAGCCGCTGCAGGAGGATGAGGCCGCCCACTGCTTGTGTTCACCAGGAGCGTCAGCTGAGTATGGTGTCCCTTCCAGGGCGATGAGACAGTTCAAAAAGCAATGAATCAGTATTCCCGCACTGAGACGGGGCATCTGCGAGCATCCTCCGTGGGTGTGTTGGCACAAGAAGTGTCCATGTGCTCGAGAAGGCACAAACACGGACCCCAGCCTTCTCCATTCCGGAGAGCACGTCTCCTCTGACTCGCATGTTGCTGCTTTTAGTTGGCATTTCAGCTTCAAAGATAGAATCTATTTTAAACCCTCTTTCTTGACTAGCACAGAGTCTAAGTGGTATCTCCCTCAATTCCTTGTCTCCCTGGTGGCTGCGTGGTTTGCTGTGACCTTGACCTCCCAGGTAGCTCTTGGATGATAACCGTCATGTCCCTGCCGCTGCGTCACTCGGTGCTGTGGTGTCGGCGTCCGCTGCGCTGGCCCAAAGGCTGGTGGCATCAGGAAAGGGCTTCCTGTGGCGTGTTGGCAGCAAGGTCCAGCCCTTGGGCTGGTGCGGGTCCTGCTGCCTGTCCCCCCCGAGAGCACCTGCTGTTGAGGTGCTGCTTGTGTTGCAGGAGCATTTGGTCAGAAATAGATGATGAAAGAGGAATTGCTGCCAGTGATTAGAGGTGCATAAATCTTGCATGTAATAAAATTAAATCAAAGTAAACTCTAATTAGTATTTAGAAATAGAATTCCAACGTTCTGCAGGAGCAGAAAGGTTTATTTTCCTGTTACGAAAGAGTTATTTTTTTTCTATTTGCAAGCCAATGTTGATGCCTGGGAGAAGAGAGGGTGGGGACAACGCAGGTACTGGAAAGTGCGTGGGAGCGGCCCCCAGGCTCTGCTGCCCCGAACCCG
>NW_009731551.1:5229-5748 GCF_000703405.1 Apaloderma vittatum | reverse complement strand
CCCTGGTGCCTCCCTGCCGCCCCCATTACCCACGGGCTGGGCAGCGGCTATTTTTAGGAGTCGGGAAGAGAACACGAGCCTTTGGGCTGCGGACAGCCCATCAATCCAGCTCCGTCACCAAATCACCGTTCTGTGATAGAGGCGTTTGCAGATGAGGCACAAGTGTCTGTGCACGCGTGGAGAGAGGCAGAGGAGGAGCAGGCAGAAGCTCACGGGGCCGGGGGGCAGTTCCTAAAGGCAAGAGTGAGGGCAGAAGCGAGGGGGTACCTGCCTGAACAGGCTGTGCTGTGCTGCCGCAGCACCGCGCTCCCTCCCGGGGGGTCTCACCAAAGAGCGTCTCTACGTGAGGTGCAGAGGATGGACGTGCTCCCCGTCAGTGTCCTGACCTGCCAGGGCAGGGACCCCTCCTTTCTCCCCTTTCCCATCTCCTCCCTCCTTTTACCATACCTGCGCATCAAAGTGTAAAGAGCCGTGGGTGCCGGCTCGCTCAACGGCACAGCCAACAGGACATGCCCTGGT
>NW_009731551.1:0-5099 GCF_000703405.1 Apaloderma vittatum | reverse complement strand
CCTTACGGCCGCCACCAGCTCTGGTTCTGCTGCTGGAGGCAGAGTGAGGCTCTCCCCGACTCGGAGCTGAGAACGAGGACCCTCTGCCTCCTCGGGGGACACTGAGCAAGGCGAGAAACTGCTCCTGCGACGTGTTGCTGCGCTCATCAGTCCTTGACTTAGTTTCTGGGCTCGGTGTGTCTTCTTGCTGGTAAGATTAATTCCTTGGTTCTCTGAGACAGTTTTTCCCAGGACCACAGGGCTGGGGCTTGGTGGACAACAACCTGGTCGGAAGATTCGCAGGGAGCCGCCCGCCCGCCTTGCACCACCAGCCTCCGGGAAATCTCCCGCTGGATTAGGTAACCATGTGAGGGGATGCACCAGTGGCGAGGCCGGGATCACCGGGCGCTCATCCTGTGGGATGGGGGCTCTGGGGTCACTGGGAGCGGCTCCTGGCACGGCAAAGTCCCCCGAGCACTCCAAAGCCGCGGCACCATGAGGGCTGGGCTTCTTTTGGGGGTTTGCCACAGCACCTGTGTTAATACCTGATGCTGCATGTCCCTCACGTTGAGGTGTCACCGTTTTGATCACTTGCCCCTTGGTAAAAACCCGTCTGAGCACGACGCCCCCATGCACGTGTATTTCCTTATGAATTATAGACCTCTACTGCTCTGCTGATGTTCTGTGTACGCTGTAAAGCATATGCAAAAATAGCAACTATAAAATAATGAGGATGGCATAAACAGCATTTAAAAGATATTTAAAATTTTTATTAGTTGTCCAGAAAATGTTTTGGCTCTGGGGCACCGGTGGTGCCCGGGGCAGCCGGAGCCTGCCGGGAGTTGTGAGGGCAGCCCCGCCCGTCGCGGGGAGACACGGTTCTGCTGCCGCTGCCTCCCAGCCTCTGTCCCCAGAGCGTTTTCCTCGGCCGGCAGCGACTGTTTCATGTGAGCGTGAGACCAGGGGGAAAGGTTTGAAAGTGCATCTTGTCCTGAGCTTGGAACAGAGTTGGTTGTTTTGAAGACAGCAGTGCTGTAGTGACAGTAAAACCTGTCCCTCTGCTCCTGCAGCCCCTTCCCATGGCCTGTTGCCGTTCAGAATTCCAACACAGGTAAAACCAGACGTTTATTTTGCATTGGTACTGCTTTGGGTGCAAACCCTTTGTGTCCCTACTGAAGAAGACGCATGCGTCTAATCTATACTTTGCTCTTTGAATTGTCGTCTCTGAATTGTCACTTCTCTCCAGCTGCCCTAGTCAGTGTGCTTAAAGGTCTGTCGAGTTTAAATGAGCCCAGCAGCCTGCCTGGTGGTGTGGCCAGCAGTGCTGTGAGCAGCACCGAGGGCTTCAAAAGAAAGTGGTGACAAAGTAGAGGAGTGCAGTCGCCTGGTGCTTTGGAGCCCCATCACCACGGATGAGCTCGTTCAGTGTTCCTCGGTCAGGTTAGCCTGGGGACCCAGTTGCTTTCTGCAGAGCCTGCAGCAGAAATCCTGGGTCGTGCAGTAAATTTGGGTTTGGTAGCCTGATGCACATTCCTTCTGTGTTAGGAGAATGGTAGCTGGGAACGTCTGGCTCGAATCTCCCTGTCCCATCTCCTCCAGCCGTGAGCTGCAGACCGTGTTCCAGGTGTCTGCAGTGGCACCTCTCTCCGCGTAGTTGCCCTCCTTCAGCATCCAGCAGCCTGGAGGTGCTGGCACCTCTTTGGGCATCGGCCTCACAGATGGGGCTGGCAGGTTCTCGGGCTTTTTCACACTCCTCAGGCAGGCAAGTAGGCTCCTCGGCTGTTACACCCCGAAGGGCAGGTTTGGTCCGATGACCATGGCCTGAGCTGCCTGCTGCCCCCAGCGCTGCTGGATGTGGTGCCCGTGGTTGGGAGAGGAGTGGCAGCAGATGTCTCTCTGGGGTCCCACCTCCCCTTCCTCATTGCTCCTGGAGAGCTCGGTGACCACCAGGCCAGAGGGAAGTCTCACCAGGACTGGTACCTTCTCTGCTGCGGGAGCTGCACCGCTCTGCGCCGACACATGGGAGACCGAGGTGGCCAGAGAGAGTGAAGGGAGGGATCCATCTGCTGCCTGAGCGCAGGGAGGGTGTGTTTGCTCTACCAGCCTCAGTTCTCCTCTCTGCTCTGCTTTGAAGTCTTGGTGAAATTCGATGCCTTCATGTGGTTTAGAAGTTTTGGTGTTGAGGTCTTACGCTCGCAGAAGCTGTTTGTGCACACGTGGGGCTGTACACAAGCGGGCACGGGACTGACCACGCTGGCACAGGTCTGCACACAGATTGTTGTTTATCCATAAATGCTTGCATGGAAGTGGTGCTCACTCTGTGGCTACACGTGCAGGGCAAGCAGAGGCAACGGAGAAGCGTTCCTTTAAGTCTCAGCTTTGTGCTGTGTCTTTTCTCTTGTAGAAACCAGAGAAGACAGAACAAAGCGTCTCTTCCGACATTATACTGTGGGCTCTTACGACAATTTCACCTCTCACAGGTAAGCACCGGCGTCTTTGCTTTGTGGTTGCGAGGAGATTCATTTCCGTGGAAAAAGGATCTCCTTTTCCTGACAGAGCAGTGTATGTTGCTTTAACTGCAGGGGAAGAAAACTTTCCTGATGATTTTGGTCAATTCAGTTGTAGTCTGAATTGTAAGTCCTAGGCAAGGCTTCGGTGAATAACAGGGTGAAGTGTCAGGGCGCTCTGACTCGTGTCTCGCCGAGGAGCAAACGCTCTGGAGACTTTTTGGTGTTCTCCAGGAACTGAAGAACATGTGTAGGATGTGGATGCAGAGTTATAGCTCTGCTCTGAAAGGAAACGAGACGGATGCTCTTGTGCAGGGGATGGCTGGAAGCCACTCCAGCAGCACAGAATGTGCTGGTACGTGGCCGTGGCGAGGAGACCGACCTCTGGGACGATGGTCCAACTTGACAGGGAATGGGTAGTGAAAGCAGAGGAAGGCGTTGGTGGTTTGTGCTTGGTCCTGAGTGCACGTGCCTGGTGGACGTGTTCGTAGGAGGCTGGCCTGTACGAGCGGGTCCGCTGGCTGCTTTGGGAATACGCTTTGGGCACTGGCTTCTGTGTTGGAGGGGTAAATGTGGGGTTACTCTGTGGAATACGATCTCTGCTTGCAGTTAGGCTTTAGTGCTCTTAAAAACTAATTATCATTAAAGTAATTGGATGGGAATTATTGCTTAAGACATGATAGGAGCAAGCTGTGAGAATTCATTATACAAAAACTAAGTTACCCTGAAGTCTTGGAGCTTACCAACAAAGCAGGGAATTGTTCTGGTTTCCTGAGCTTCTTACCCCAAATCTGTCTCCCTGGGTCTGAGCACTTTTTACTCAAAGTGGTGTGTGTAACTGGTTTTGATTTTCAAAAATCCTGTGACACGCTTCTTCGGGGCTGTTTATATTCTTAACTGATTATGGGACGAAAGAGAAAATGCTGCTGTGACTCAGAAAACAGTAAAGAAGAAAAGCAGAGGGGAAAACGGTCCATTTCCACCATAGATGACTGCTGCAGGGAACCCCCAGAAGGTCTGTGCGAAGGTCACTGGTTGCTCTTGGTCTTAGAGGGCAGGAAATAGGTCAAAATTTGCAGATGAGTCAAAATTAATTCCTTAAGCAAAAGAAGAGTAGGTGAATGGGATTGCATCAAGCTGGGTTGAGAAACAGTGGGATAGTAAATTAATTTATTTTGGCACATGGGAGTTAACAACACACCAGAAGAAACACTGTGAGGTACTCCTGCCCATTAAAGATTTTTGAGCTCTTCATATTTGCTTAGGAATAAAGATCTGACATCACAGTGCAAACATTTTTTTTAGCACTGAGGCATTCAAAAAAATAGGCGAAAAAGTAGGTCAGAACATAGAACTGAAACAGTTGTGAAAGAGGGTCACTGGTGACACAGGGTGCAGCAGCTGAACACCGCTGAAAAACAAAAAATAATGCATATGGAGAAAGAAGAGTGTTTCGTGTGCAGTGAAGGTGTTGGACTGACTTCTGCTCGGGAACAAGATTCGGGGCTTACTTTGTTTGCAGTCTAAACCTGCAAAAGCAAATTAATTTTTTGGAATTGTTAGGAAAGAAAAAAAGAACAAAGTGGAAAATGTAATTAGGAGTATCTTTATATAAATCTGTACCATGCTCACATCTTGAAAACTGCGCACAGTCGGGTCTTTCAGACCAGAGTGATACTTGAGCGGTTGGCAGAGAAGGCTGACGGGGACTCAAAGCTGTGCAAGGTCTGCCACAGGAGGTGGGACTGAACTGACTGGAACGCGGGCTTGGCAAATGATGCTGAAGAAGGACACTGGCCCAAGCGTGCGAATGAGTGACAGGGACGAGGTGACCCAGAGACAGCTGATCTCTGTCTCCCTGTGCGAGAACACGAGCTACTGACTGAAGCAAGTGCGTGGTTCTTCATCTAACGTACAATTAACCTGTGCCACGTTACGATTAACTCCTTGCTAAGTGACATGGAGTGCTGAAATCTGAGGGGGGGTGGGACAAATCCGAGGAAGGAAAATCAGGCTTCTGAAGATGAGGACGCTGGCTCCGACTCGGGGACTCACTGGTCGCCCAGCGGTGCGGTCAGGAGCGCCTGGTGGGGACGCATCACTCTGCTCTACGTTCCTCGTTGTGTTCCCATTCTCAGCTCTGAAACGTGGGTGAGGAGGGCTTTCCTCTGAAGGCCAAAGCGAGGTTTGCCCCCTGGGGAGCACATTTCAAGGCATGGCCTTCTCCTTGGTATCTTCGGTGGCTGCTGAAATGTCCAGCAGTGGTCCTGTCCCTGCGCTCTCAACTCTTCACGTCCCGGTGGAGGAAGCCTGGGCATCTGACCGGAGCGTCTTGAGAGCTGACCGGCCTCTGCAGAGATGTGTGCAGAAAAATCCCATCTCGGAGAGAAGACGTGTCCAGGAGAGCTAGTTGTGATACTCCAGGGCAGCCTCCTCCAAGCTCAGGGATGGCCGATCCTGACACGTAGGAAATGAGGCAGGGCCAGCAGGAGGCCTCTGGGGATGCACGCGGAGCTCCTCGCTAAAGGACCACGTACAGGGACTGGGAGAAGTGGCCTGGGAGGCATATAGAGACCCTGCCCGATTGTGCAGGGACGGGTTAGTCCACGAGCA
>NW_009731550.1:0-17710 GCF_000703405.1 Apaloderma vittatum | reverse complement strand
TGTGATTCCGCGAAGGTATTTTTTTTCTCCCGTAGCTGCTCTTCCCGGGGGGATTGCTGCGCCGCGGGGGAAGCGCTGTCGCTCGGCGGTTTGTGGGGGTCGGTTTAGGGAGCGGGTCTTGGGGTGTTGTTCTGGGGGTGGGCTTTGGGGGGGAAACTTGCTGCGTAACCCAAAGCAGAGAACTTTGAACTGCGAAGTCAGGCTGGGTTTTCGTCTTGGTTTAGTCTCGCCCTTGGAATTAAGATTACAATTGCTCTCAGCACTAATAGATTATTCACCTGTCTAGAAAAACCTGTCGCCGTGCCCTCCTTGTTCCATTAGCTGTGGAGTCAGTGACAAACCCCAGTTTCTTTGATTTAGGCAGAATGTCCTTTGTGAAACTGGAGGCTGTGTCTTTTGTATCAGTGTGGTTTCCCTGCAGTCAGTTCAAAAGGATCTTAACACTTGTTTTTCAATTATTTGTACTGGAATTGACTGTTGGTTGGAAAGCACAGCTTCCGCAGCTGATCTCCTCTTCCTCAGAGGGATTTATTTGCAGAGAAGCACTCATAACAGGTTATCACGGCGAGCAGCATTTAGTTAATTTGTTGCAGTTTTAGAGTTGAGGCTTAGTAAACTTACGGGCTTATACCTGGCTAATTTGTTGATATGCCTCTGAATTTGGTGTAGTGACTGCTCTGTTAGTTCTTTCTGTGAACTACTCTCACCCCTTTTTCTTCCTACATCAGTTAATCTTTTTGGGTCATACCTTGAATATCCTTCATATTTTTAACTCTTCCTGTTGCATAGGATTTTTTTTTATTGATTCCTTGTGTGTTACTTTGGCTACTTGGTATTGTTTTCATTATTTTTGGCTGCTTGTTATTACTAGTGTTCTTGAATTTCTGTTTATTTTGGGTTTTTTACCCAGTGTTCATTCCAGTACTACTATCAATGAAAGGAAACTGCTTTTGGTAAAATAAATCGGTAAATTTTATTGATTACTTTAATCCATTTAATATGGAGAATTATAAATAAGTTGATTATATATATATCATTTGAAACCAAAATGGATATGCATGTATTATATATTTATACGTAAGAAGGAAACCCGTATTTAAAGTGCTGTATTGTTCCAAGAGGATCCCAGATTCCCCTGTAAGGTTAACTCTAGGTCCCCATTTCATTACTTATCGTAAAGTCAGCTGATTGGTGGAGCCAGTAAGCTAATAGTAAAGGAGATACAGTAACTAATGAATGATCTTAATATTAATGTATTAGGACTTTTACAAGACCGAGTCTTGCTGTAGAGAGCGTGAAACTTTGTGTATGAATTCAGTTACTCATACCTGAATGCAACTATTGCTTTTGGTTTTCTTTTCCTGGGGAGGCAGAAGAATGGTTAGCCAGGGGTTATTTGATGATGTGTTTTATCTATCGCTGTTAGTACTTGGGTTTCAGGAACATAATCCACACAGCTTTGCAGTTCCAACCTGATGAAATAAGAGTGCAATTTAATGAGAGGGCTGCTCCGCTTAACGATGATGTGGTCCTCAGCTGTTGTACTGAGCTGCTGAAGCAAGAAAGTGAGCCCCAGTTGCTGTGTTTCACACCTTACCCTTGGAGAGTGAATATGCAGACTGTGACGAAGTTTGGGGCTTGATATCTTTTTGATGGTTTTCTGCTTGTGCTAAATCACTGGCTGGAGTAATTGTATTGTCACCTTGTGTCATCTTTGCTCAGGTGTAATAGCTTTGCCAGAAAGGCAGTCGCCTGTAAAATTGTGATGCAAAGTTCTTTGGAGAGCTGGAGAGGGTTATTAGAGTGCTCTGGGTTTTTTTCTTTAAAAAAACCCAAACCCAGAAACGTTCTTTTTTTTGGTGGACATTTAAAAATTTGTTTATATCAGCTTACTGATTTACTGGTATATGGGATTCTCTGATGGTAACATCTTTGTTAGTATACTAGACGGGTCTTTATGCTGAAGAAACATTTCCTCACAAATACTTTCAAATAACATGAAATGAATGAAATTTAAGATGCGTAGATTAAAAGTAAAATGATGTGGCCATGCAGCACTCTGGTCTTTACTTGATGTACAGCTAAATTGTTCTAAGAGTTAAAGGCATAAAGTGAGAATTGATTCATTTTGTGCTGCTGGCTCTGGTTTGAGATGCCCACTTTACACTTTGTTTTTGCTTTTTAAATATATTAATAATATTCTGTCTATGAATGTCCATTATTCACATTCACTGTCCTTAAAAATACATAAAAAAGCAAATTTTCATAAAGTGTGGACTTGTGAAGGGCATTTGTGTAGTTTAATATAGATACTGAACTTTGAGGGCTGAAATGTGGTAACACTGACATTTGCAGCCAGTTTTAGCACCGTTGGTTCCAAGTTCATAATTTTAAATATGCATTAGGAGCTTCACATTGGAAAATACTTTCTGTATCTCCAACTATGTTTGTTGCTACTGCAGCCTTAACACCATACCATGGCTGGGTACTTACTGAGCCCATCTGAAAACAAGGCGGTGGCTGGATTTTTTTGTTTTGTTTCTGTCACGGGTGCTCCCTTGAGAATCTGGAGCTCCAGATACTCTGATCCTTCTTCCAATTTCCAGAGTGAATACAGACTTTTTTCCTCAGTATCTTTGCTGTCTTTTTTGAGTACTCTTTTATCTGACTTTCATCTTTTAACATGGTGATCAAAATAGTATGTGGCATTCATCGTAACGCATTACCAGTGTTTTGTACAGCGATAACCATTGCTTTCTCGATCCTACTGAAAATATGTCTGGTCTGGATCCAAGTATCACATTTGCCTTTCTGCACCTGGATCCCATTCATAGTTTATAATTATGGTGTAATTAACTGAAACTCTCTTGTCCTCCTCCTTTGCAGTTTCACTGCCAGTGAAAATTTCTTGTACTACCTGAGTACGTGACCCTGAGTTGTGTCTTACTGAATTTCGTCCTGTTTGTTACTTCAGTCCTTTAGAACATGTTTATTTCCATGTAACATATATCTCCTCTCTTACGATATCTTTAACCCTGCTGTATTATATGTTATCAACCTGTTCCTCATACTAGCGGCAGAGTTATTGGTTGAAATGTTTAATAATATCAGTTCCAAGATCAATTTTTAAGACCCTCTAATAATCACTTAAGTTTTCAGGACTTCTGCTGTTGTCTCCCTTGAACCAGCTGCTCACCCACCGCTAAATTCCTCTGCTAGTTGCATCTTAACTAAGTTTCCCATGTGGCACTGCTGAAATCCAGATTAATGAGATCTGCAGCATTTGGAGAATGTTATCTGATGAAGTAATCTCTTTGGTTAGTCTGTCACAAGCTACCTTGCGTTAAACCCATAATAAATTTGGTCACATTTCCCAGTGCTTTCATGTTTTTAGAAGGAAATTTGAAGGGAAACGTACTTGTTCTCTGGGCCACTGAAGTAAGTTGTACAGATTTGTAGAAAATTCTTCTCTTTAAACTAACCATGAATAATTTGTTTTTCTACTCTTTAATCCTATGCAGTATCCTAGTTAAAAGAAATGTCTCAGTGATGTTCCATTTTGTCTGCTGTTTATTTCTGGGTTTGACTGTTTTATGTTCTAAAGTTTTTATGATTTCCACTTTCCCATGATGATTTCCACTTTTGTATCCTTGTGTATTGTACTTTTTTTTTTCCTTCACCCATTCCTCTCATACTATAATAAACATTCCTCTCATACTATAGTAAATATTAATGCCCTTACTAAAAATAAGGTCCAAAGTTTCCTTTGCTCTAATTGACTGTCCTTCTCAAAATACCCTATCCACTGCATGGGAACCCAGGTTGTTCTTTTCCTGATCCTTCCCTACTTAGAGGATGTAACAGTCTTTAAAAAGCTATCAAAACCAGGAAAACACTGTCTGTGGACTCTGAGATCTTCCTGAGGGTCTGTTATACCAGTTCTTGCTATTTTTTATCTTTCCTTGACCTCTTCATTATGTCTGGGTTTAGGCATTTTAAAAAATCCATGTGTTTTCATTAAAAGCCTTCTAACGTTAGAGGTAGTTAGCAGTTAGGTGTGCGTTCATACAGAATAAAATGAGGAGTCTTTCTTCTTGGAAGTTTTTCTCTCCTTTTTCCTTCCTTGGAAGGGTTTGATACTTGGGATTTGAAGATTTCCAGGTCTCCTTCATGTTCAGATAGCTGAGCTCCTTCATTCAGTTGATTTTTATAGTTAGTTCCCTAAATTTCTTTTTTCAAAGCCTAGGCTGATAACCCTTAATTACAAATCTTTTTTTTTTGTTGTTCCATTTTGTTTAATCAGCTTATTACCATTCAAATCCAGTTTATTCTCTGTGTGTGAACTCTCTCAGAATCGAGTATGAATTAACCTTGCTTCTTACAGAGACAAAGGTTATCCACTGAACCAATCATGTATGAGAATATACAAATTACACTGCTGTTGGTATTCTTTGCTCTTTATATCTTGGAAAATTAAATTCTCCAGTAGTGACATAGTTTCTGTACAGTCCTTAACTTCTCTTAGGAACACTAGAGCAATCTACATGTTGCTTCAAGGTTTATGGCCTTACTGCAGTCAAATGCAATTTGATTGGATCAGCTCTTCCCAGAGTGATTTTGATCAAAACCAATATTGAAGTTTAGCATATGGTGCTCTTCTGGCTTTACATTTCTGTCTCAAAATGAAAATCCTTTGGAGAATATCTTCTGTGCTTGTGTTTGGAGAAATAATAAGATCAAGTTAGCGGTTGCCCCAGCATTTGCCTACCCATGTTCCTGGCATTTGTATGCAAACAGTTGTTTTCTATCAGCAGCTCTTTGCACCGAGGAGAACCAACCACAGTTAATGGAAGAACTCTGCCCAAAATTAAGCCAGACATGGTAACAGCTTCAGAACTGCAAACTTGCCATTAATTATGACTGCTGCGCTTTGTTGTAAAAAGTTTTGAGTGGCTATTTCATCTAGAGACCACAGTGGATGTGGAAGCTGTTAGCTTTGTCCTGACAGAGCAGAAACATTCCTCCTAAGGCATTCCTTCAGATACTGCTGGTGCTGTTTCTCTTCCATCTGTAAAGAAGGTATTTAAGATTTTATTTTTTTTTTGCAACACAGAGCGATCACAAACTGGATATACATCATATTGTTTTACAGTTATGATGAGGTGATGCCAGAAAGCTGGCAGACATAATTAAACCTGAAGCTTGTTCTTTGCAAGAATCCAAACCTGCTCTGAAGTCTGTAGAAGACAGTATTTCTAAGGTTCAAACCTTTGCTTTAGTGCTTCCAGACAGCACAGTTTTACATCCACGCTACTGTTGTGCTTATAAAAACTGACTGCATGCTCCCTTTCTATAGAGGTATGTATATAATGTGTGTACTTACGTATGTAGTAACTACTGTCCAGTCTTCAGGTGCTCAGGGCATGTGCTTCAGCACACAACAACATTGTGTGTTTGCTCCAGCCCTTGTTTTGGTGGTGCCCCATTTGTTTTAATTACGTTCCAGTTTGCTGAGTAGACTTCCTCTTTCACTCAGCAGTAGCTAAACTGCCAGCAAGTTTATGCACAGACAGATATTAACTGTTGGTTTGATGGAGGAATATCTGCAAGGTTTCGGTGCAAAACTCCAGACCAGAATCTAGGCTTCTAACAGGAAAACCTTTGTATTCCAATATACAGAAATTATTGTAAACTCTATTAAAGCACAAAACTATCTTGAAATTTTATAATGGTTTTTAATATCACGCACCTTTTGTAAAGCAAAATTCTGCCATAACTTTTTTATACTGAAATGGTTCAATCTTCTAAATATCACTGGTGCTTTGACTGTGTAGCTGTGTAAGCTGAATCTGCTTTGTGTGTAATACTTGAGATGCTGCACCACCTTTTGCATTTCCACAATATTACTGCTACTTGGTAGTATTCTTTTCCTTTCCAGCATACAAGCACACATGGGGATGTGCTGATCTTGGCAAAAGTGGGCTTTGATTGCAAGTTAGCAGATGGTAAAAATTTGAGAAGTCACTGTACTCCCACCTTGAGTACAGTCATAATCACAGCTCTCACAGACCAGGGAACAGCCAAATAAAACAGCTGCTATTTGACATAACAGGTCAGAAGCTGATGATGGGATTCAGAGCTCTTCTTGGTCCATAAATCTACGTCCTCAGTTCATAAATAACCAACACTTAATTTTAATTTGGCATGTACTTTCACACTGTATCCTTCCTTTAACAGTTTTGCAATGAGTTTCCAGCACACTTGATGGCTTGAGGACTGTGTTACCAGATCTCTGATGTATGCTGAGAATACTGTGTATTGAGAGTAACTCTATATTCACCACCAATTCTGTGTCTCAAGTTCAGTTTTCTGCAAGCTTTGGTTTACTCCTGACTGGGGAGTGTAGTGCTGCCCCACTGAAATCCCTGTTAACCAGAAAAGCACACTATGCTGTGCTGGTTTACCTTCTTTGTAAATTGTTTAAAAAAACCCTTCAGGGCCGTGTTTGTTTAGCATGTTGGATAGCTTACCATTCCTGGTCTGCAGTCACAGCAACAGGTGAATTACAGTATATCTGACCTACCTCTGAAACGGTGAACCTCATAGGACATAAGTTACACAAAATCCTCTCTGTTTCCATACTTCTCAACCAAATATGAGGTGGCCACAAAGCTGTTGTTTGTGGTGGAGCCGACTCTTCCTAAGGTGGATCTGGAATATATCTCCTAAACATCTTGTGCAGTGTTGAACTGATTCATCCTTGCCAGGATTTCTGTGCGTGAATGCGGAAGATTCACCTATCCTGAGTAAAATGTACGAGCTGCTACTTGCCCAAATGATCAACGTAGTGAGGCCTTGGCAGGTGACGTGCTCTGTACAATATACTAGAAAGCAAACTAACTTGAGGGGATGTGAGAAGGATGGTACGCCGATGAAATGATGTAGTTGCTTGCGTTGACAACCCTCTCTTTTTCAGATTCACTGGAGTTTGTGCTAGCTTGATACAGAGTGCCCTGCTGTGCCTGGTGGAAGCGAGATGTGAATGCCCTGGTCTGCTCCTGCTGGACCATTAGAGCCTTCTTTAATTAGTGCTGTCCTGACCCTTCAGTCCCATGCAATGTCGAGTTTGGTTTTTTAATAGCTAAGATGGGCCTTGGTGTTGCTTCTGCAAGTGAATCTTTATGCCGCACATACTACTTGAAATGCAGCCAAAAGCCTAGTACACTCACTTGTCCCAAGCGTACCGTTAAACCAGTAGAGAGGATGTGCTTCTCTGTTAACCTTGACTCCTGTTCCTTTTTCTTGGATGGTTCTGACTTGCTTGAATGTTGACCACAGCATAGGCAATGCTTTCCTTAAAGGTAGGGAGCAGGATAAAAAAAATTTGGCCCCGAAACTTAGAATTTAATAGCTTAGAATCTCCCAGATTTCCCAACATCAGCTGGAAAGTGGACTCCACATTGCAATTTATGAGCCGTGATAGACCACGGTTATTACTACACTTGTTTCAGCTGATGAGTTGCACACTAGACATAGCTCAAGGCTGCTGCTGGTGCTTACAGAGCTCTCCAGAGGAAAGATGATTGACTGATCCATGGTCTAGCACTCTTTTGGCCTTGGATTTACATCAGAGACCTAAGAGTGCAGCATGAACCATCCAGTGGTTTCTTATCTTCCGGTATAACTTCTTTCTTTTTCTACTTACATTGCCTTAGTTCAGTGCAAAACACTTCCACGTATTGGCGATGTCTCTGTTGGATAGCTTTAACCCCTTAGTTTTGCCCCCTCTGTATTATATGGAGCTGCTCTGTTTATTTGCAGAAATGGGTGGGTTTTTAAACCCACAGTTAAATAAAGACAGACAGAGTAGTGTCATATTAACTGGAGTGCTGCCTGCCTGGTCCTTTTGCTGTTGGAAGATCACTCTCGGTTCAGTTTTACAGGGTGGGAATCTGTGAGAAGCCCTGCAAATGGGTGTTTCGTTCTCCAGCCTGTGCCATGCATAGTTGCCACAACAAATCCACCATGTTTGCTGTGAATGTGGGTATCAGCAGTGTCTGCTGGTACTCCTTATACTGAGAGACTCTTGGTGCTGCTTGTTCTTCTCACCAAGGCCTTCTCCCCTGTCCAATTCAGAGAGTTATTCTCCCTAGTAGGCATGGTCACCCTCTTTAGAGTGGGATTGCTCTTTGTCTTAGTGGGCATTGCACCCTAGGCATGTGCTCAGCCTCTGTCTGCACCCCTCTTCAGCAGCAACACGATGTGTTTTACATCCTGGTCTTACCCCTGAAAAACGTGACTTAACTTCAGCATAGGAATGCAAAATTAGTCAGTACTAGCGGTGCTGATGTAGTCTTTAGTTTCTAGTTTGCAAACATCTGGGGTGTGAGTAGATATGCACAGAAAATGAGACAAATCCAAGCGCTCGATGGGAGGGTAAAGAAAGGTTTCTGTACTTACTATCTCACCACAGAACCTACGTGATTGTTATGAAGTGAACTGATGAGAGATATTACTTCTCCCACCATCATTAGGATGCAAGTGTTTTCTGAATGTGCCAGATGTTTGGCTTTCATTATCTGGAAGTTTCTTTCATTTTCAACCCTAGTGAAAGGGAAGCTTGAGGACGTCCAGCAGAATTATAAACAGTTTCCTGTACAAACAAAGAAAGCAGCATACTTAATGAACTGCATCATGGTAAGAGTAAGTCCAGCTAATGAATGCTTTCCCTGTTATTTTAGAGAGGTGCCTGGGTGATATTCTTCTGATTCTGGATCACTGAGTCCGTATGGATTATTTGTCTGAGAAAGGCTTCCTTTTATTTTAAAATTTGGAAAGAGTTTATTCCATGCCCTATATTTTACAGTTAGATTTCTGAGTTATTCAGAATACACTTATATTCAAAGCTGGCTAAGGTATGTCCTCTAAGATGCTAGCAGTTGAAAAAATATCTTTGCTAACAGTTTTTTCTATTTATTCTGGAGAAATCCAATGAATCTTTTTTCCCTAAGCACTGTAATACCAACTCCAGTGACATTTTTTGAAAGTATTATTTTGTGTAGGAGGAGGAGTGTCTGAACTGTAGGTTGTAGCTGCCTAGTTAAGACTTGCACATTCGATACTGCTCTGTCAAGCCCCTGGTAGACTCTCTTAACTCTATGCACTAAGGCAATCACTGTTTACTTAGCAGAATATTCCCCAAATATGTTTTCATACAATTGGACTGCTTGAGATATGTGTGCGTATCTTTTTATTTCTAAGGATTGGCTAAATGTTCATAGAGCACTGAAAGGCGCTTGGGTAGACAGAATATCGCTGCACCAGGTGGAAAATGTTTGTTTTTTTCTAATTGCACAAGAGGAGAGAATTTGTTTTTCCTGGTATTCTCTGAAAATGCTTCCTTCAGCCAGGCCAGCTGGACTGGAAGGGGGCTTTGTCTGCAGTTCTTTAGCATTTAATGCTTGCTGTAACTGATCTGGAAGTGACATTTACCACAGCTCGAGTGTGATTCACTGTTTTTTCCGATGATTAGAGTTGAGAGCCTACTGGATGTAGTTACAGCTAATGAGAAGACCAGAGTTGACGGCCATGAGGTTTGAATGCCAGTTTCATCTTGTAATAAATGCATGAACGTTTAGGGCTGTCCTACAACTGTTCTTCGGATTATAGTCTTCCAGTCTAGAAGTGGGAATATGGCCAAAGCCTCTTCCTGATGCTAGAAGCAAGGAGAGATTATCATGAGTGATGCTGGTATTCATGTGAGCTTCATGAAGAGTGAGATCATCTGAAATACTGCGTGTGTTAACTGAATGGGATGGTATGCATTTTCAACAGGAGGAGGGAATGGCACAAGAAACGATCTTTAAAAGCATTTTTTTCCACCCATTTTGCCAGCATTGCTTTGTCTATGTTGTGCATTAGAGAGCTCCTTTTCTTCCAGGTGCAGGGAAATGCACTGATAATTCTGTGCTCGCTGTAAAGCAGAGGTGTGTAGGGAGTTGCCATTGTCATGTTGGCATCTCCATCTGTGATTTCTCAGTGTGCTCTTCTATAATGGCAAAGGGAATTAAAAGATGGCAGATCCATCTCTCCAAAAGCGAACTCTGAGGGATCAGTATCCCCCTTCATTGCATCTTTTAGGAAGGACTGGGTGGAATTACTGCAGTGCTGCACCATTTCTCCCTGAATAACTGGAGGGAATTAACACTACCTTGAAATATAACATATCAAAAAATGATGAGGCCTCCAGCGGTAAGAATATAAAAATATTATCTGTGCCTGTCTCATAAGTGAGAGCTTCTGCAACTGTTCTGTCCAGAGTCCAGGTCAGCCCCTCGGTATCTCAGACTAGGTTCATTAGGCAATATGACATTTTAATGCAGCCCAATGGCTTTCATAATTTTGATCAAACTGGATATGAAATGGTAGATTGATGAAGGTGACTTTGGTCTGTAGGTGACGTTGCAAGTCCTGGTCATACATACTGCTTTTTCCATGGATTCTATGCTCTTGCTTTTCAGAAGGTCCTTAGCTTCTATTAGTTATTACCTCAAATAATTTTGGTCAGGAAGCTACAACTTGAGAAAAGGATGTGCTATCTTTTTTTTTCTCATATTTTCTTGGAGAGCTGTCTGTACAAGGATTTGGATGGAAAAAAAAAGCAGAACATGAAGGGAAGGGCAGTAGATGTGGAAGGAATGGGAAGAACATACAAAAATAAATAATGAGAATGTAGGGGACAATGAGGCGGAGAATGAATAAACACAAACGCATATTATTCCTCCTCAAGAACGTTGGGAGGAAAGCTGCGCAGCATTTGGCTCTGTGTGGCTGCTGGAAGCTAGGTGGGAATTGCCTGTAAATGGAGAGATTGTGTTTCATAATCTGTTTTGAAAATGATTGGAAAGCCATAGATTAATGCAATGAATATGTTTGAATGTGTTGACTGTGTTAATGTGAGAAGTGGAAAGGAAATTCCATGTTTCATGTATAACACACAGGTATGTGTTTTGTCTGTGAGTAACTGAAACAGGGTTTTTTTTAATGCTTAAACTGGTTTAAAATACTTCTATGACATTGGCCCAAATCAGATGACTTTGAGTACTGCGGGGATTTCGAAGTATTAGAGTTACGATATGTGATATATATCTTTTCAGAAACAGAAAAAGCTTCGTAAAACATAGTATTTAAATATATAAATTCATTTTCCTTTCTTTACAACCTGGCTGAAATAAGTAAGAAGCTACTTAAAATATTTGGATTTGCTCATGCCATTAACAGCGAATAGCTTCTCCAGGGAAGTAGAAAAAGTATAAAACCATTCAGTGTTGTACTCATCTCTCTCTTGAGAAGTGTGATGTACCTGCCTTTTTTTTTTTTTATTTCTTGGTGCCATGTGCTCACTGCTGCTTAGTTGGTCCTTTTGACAGTTTCTTCATCTGGTGCTTGGACCTCTTGCCCTACTCTTTCTCTTGAGAAGAATTTGGGAACTGGAGCATTCTGTGGGTTTGGTGGAAGGAGAGCTTAATACGAGTCTTGGTTTTGTGTCACAACTGCAAGCAAGAAATTGGTCATATTTTCTAGCAGAAGTTTGGGAAAGAGGAAGATTGCATTCTGCATATCGGTGCTTAATAAGCCCTACAAAATTCCAGGAAAAATTGTTTGCAAAATGTAGGTTACAGGGAAGAGCATAAAATCTGTTGCTCTCCAGAAGATGATTTTGGAGCAATTACTGATATTTCTGAAAAAAAAAAAAGAAAAGAAAAAAGAAATTTCCCTTTTGCTCAATTACTAACATTTAAATATCACTAAATAGACAGAAATTCCTTTAAATACAACCTAACGATTTTTAGTGATTTTGAGAGCTTGAGAATGTATAGGAGTAAATATGAGCTTATGGGAAAGGAAAAGCCAATCAAAATAGCATTTTTTTTTGTACATGCTGTACACTTGAAATAAATTTCTGGATTACATTTAATTGATCAACATTTTATAAAATAAATGGAGGAAAGCTCATGCTTTAGCAAGTTTTTGAGAGGCCAACTAAATTTAAGAATAAAACTCCAACTTTCTTCTTACAACAAAGATAGTCATAGTAGTTCACAAGTAATTGTAGAGAAGGGATGCAGAGGTTTTTGCTCAGAAGTTTCATATTAACATAAG
Organism: Apaloderma vittatum; assembly: GCF_000703405.1. NCBI lineage: Eukaryota > Metazoa > Chordata > Aves > Trogoniformes > Trogonidae > Apaloderma > Apaloderma vittatum. Next base: position 5,548 of record NW_009731550.1, on the reverse strand, counting down.
TTATTAGCATACTTAATTATTAATGATTTTAAAATTACATCTTATGTACCTTGAAATTTAGTTTCTTCTGTGATTAGTACTCTAATTCTTGCACACCTGTTACTGTTGAGGTTTTTTAGGGTTTTGGGGAGAGGGAAGAGTTTGGAGGTTTCTGTTGTTTAAAGAATAATCTAGGATAAATAACTGTCCCCATGAGTGGTTTAAAGCTCTTACACTACTGTGATCCATTCCACTTACTATACTCGAGAGATAGGGCATTGCTCCCAAAGTAACTTTTTATTATTGCAGCTATTGACATTTTGTCTAACACAGACAAGCAAACTGAAAAATCACAGTCATCCAGGGCAGATGTGCCTGGCTATGTCTTATTTTTTAAGGAGTCCTGTGCAGTTGTGTTCAATGTCAGTAAATTAAAAATCTGCAGAGAAGCGACTAAACTACAGGTTGCTAGTCCTAAAGTTTTATAGAGCCTCTGGCCTTTCAATAGAAGTAGCAATCCTTCACTCTGAAAGAACAGGTTTTCTTGGTCTTTAATAGCATTAGGCATATGTGCAATCAGCTTTTGTGTCCTAGCATACTGTCTTGTCTCATCCAGACTGAGTAGTGCTCTTGTAACTCACACTATGATTCTTTTTCTTGCATCTCAGCATTTTTGATACTTTTATTTCTTTTTCTTTTTGGATTCTCAAGATTTTTGAAGTGAAACTAAATACTCCATCCTTTAGTGGAATGCAGACACTTCCTTGCTTGTTGTTTTTGGAGTGTGAGATATGTGTATGAAGTTTCAGCTGGAAGAATAATATTTTGTACACATCTGCAATGTTCGTGTTGTGATTTTGTCAGAAAACTTTTCCTGATTGTTAAAGAAATAGCCTGGAGTCACATGCATGAATATTTACAGTGGATGGTAGCAGCACTAAGTCCAGAAACTGTACAGACAATCTTTTTTGTATATTTTTTGTTATTTTCAGAATTTTAATGAAAATACTGCACATTCTTATGATGGCTTTAATAGAATATGTACATACCATGGCTAGTACTGCTGTGCCTACTTCTTTCATCTTTCGCTTTCTTTCTTCTCCAAAGCTGCTGAGGATGGGAACGCTCCTGCAGGCAGCTCAGAGGAGGATCTGGCATTTGTCTTTCTGAGGAAATGCCTGTGGAAGATGAGAATACTTGAGATAGTTGAGGGGACATTGGAATTGTTCAAGGTGACAGCTAAGTGGGTGGTCTTTGTTTGTTGTTGTTCACAGAGTTTGATTTCTCCTTACTAAAATTAGCAAAACATGCTGATCAGTGAGGTGCGGCGTGGCAATATCTCCTTGATGCATTGGCCTGTAGTGACAAGTCACGCTCGCAGCCCGTCTATACGTGTGGGATGGAAAAACGGGGCTGGTTAGAAACAGGGGTTGAAAAACGAAGAGTTTTTTTAAATGGAAGATACATCAGTGCTTTGCAAAAACAATTTCAGCCGATTTAAAATACTTTAATGGTATCCATGTCTTAAAATGCACCTCCCATAGGTTGTTTAGCTTTGACTAGTTGGTGTTTCTCAGTGGAAGAATGTTCCAGTTGCATTCTTTTTTCTCTGTTTTTATAGAGGTGTGTGTACTCCTGCTGTAAACGATGAGCTTAATCAATCTGAGTATGCCATTTATCTGATTAAAACTGGACATTATTAGGTTTTTACTAATCCTTTAAATTAGATCAGAAATCATTTTGTCTTACAGCTTGATGATTCCTTTCAAATAGAGTTTTGTTTTCCTGTCTGGAAACACAAGGTGTTCTGTTCTCTCACATCCTGGTTTCAGATATTCCCATTGCGATTTCATGCCCTGTAGCTTCTGAGAAACTTTGATACATATTTTAAGGCAATATGTGTTGTTCAAAGCACTATGTTCTCTATATACATGAAGTTACTGAGTAAATCTTCTATATGGACGTTGCTTAGGGCTTTGTGACTTACAGTGGAAGAAGGAGGTTGTTAAACCCTTGTTATATACCGGTTAGGTTTATACAGCAATCTGTGAAAAGCTCATTTGGAAATGCTTCTGTTCTTTAATGCTCTTTTTTATTGTTTCCTGTTTCATGTGGTTTCTGCTTTTGCATAAAAATTATTTTGTTGAAGTTAATCTGCCACCCGCCCAAGATGAGAATGCGAAGGGTACAGCAAGGACAGCGACACTGATGCTACCTACCCGTTATATTGTTTCGCCCTCTTTCCTTTGCTCTGCACAGCTCCAGTTCTGTCTCTGGGATGGTTTTAAGCTCAAACAGCAGCTATTCCTTCTTTTCAGGATTTCAGAGCTGTGTGCAGTTCGTGCTAGACTCCTATTTATAGCAAAGCTATTTTTCATGGCTTGCTTTGAGTGCAAATTACACTTCCAATTAAGCACTACAGATCTCCTATACCATCTACCTGTGTTCCCTGTTCTGCCTCTCTAAAATCAGCTCTCAGTGGCCGATTAGCTACAGTTACACCTTGGGTTTCTTCTACATGTGAGTTGACTACATTCATAGTAATGTAATGTTTAAATTCCAGCACAGAGGCTCCTTCATTTGGTGACTTTAATTCAAATTTGCATTTAACACAACTCTTCTGTTTCTTTTTTTTTCTTTCTTTTTATTTTTAAATTTCCAAATATGAGTGTGTTATATCACAGTTGCTCATCACATACCACGCCTGCAGTTGTGAATCCTCCCACTGAGTAAGGATGAACCTGTCTTTCCCCTAACTGTGATTAGTATTCAAATAGTACAGTAAGAAGGCATCATTTCCCCTTGCTCTGCACACTGGGGTCACAAAAGCAAGCTCACTCTCACTGCTTCTTGCATACTTCTCAGACAGTGGGGTTTGCATTTAAAAGAGGAAAAAAGAATTCCTGTGAATGCTTCCTACAGTTGTGTGTGCTTTTTTTTAAAGTGAGAATGCTTGCACATGTTTTGGATCTTTTACCCAACCTATTGGTAACAAATGGAATGGTTTTATGTTTTCAGTTACTAGTTTGGTTTGAACTTTTGTTATTTTGGGGGTGTTTTGCTGGACTTTTTTTGGTCAAGTGTTGCTTCCAAATATGAAACAGGTATTTCAGTAAATCCTGTTTTGTCAGTTAGTATTTTCTGTTGAAGATACAGGGCTATAGAAGCATGTGTTTTAATTTTGTGTTTCTGAGACCACTGATCAGTTAAGTACCTACTATTTGTGGACTGGATGTTCCAAGATCTCTTTTCATGAGGGCTGTAAGGGATGGCTGCATCTTCCCCGGAGTGCTTACAGCAGGAGATTTGTGAATTCTTGAATTCTCTTTCCATAGAGTGTCTTTGTAGCCTGTCATTAATGTAAGGCTTGCAAAACTGGGTAAGGGAGATTAGCTCCCTTCCTATTTCAGCCATTTCTAGCTATGGAGCACCACACCGACTGCAGTGCCTTGGAGATGTCAGGTCACTCACTGTTTTTTTTTGCTTGGGGCTATTTTGGTTGTAATACGGTGTGTTCTCTGTGAAAACAAATTTGCAAAGGCATGAGGCAGTTCCTGAAGACAGGCAAGCCTCGAAGCTTCACCAGATATATTCAGTGCAGTCTCAGGGTGCAGCGCTGAGCTTTCAGTGCTGTTCACCTGTTTCCAACACCGACTGCAGTGCCTTGGAGATGTCAGGTCACTCACTGTTTTTTTTGCTTGGGGCTATTTTGGTTGTAATACGGTGTGTTCTCTGTGAAAACAAATTTGCAAAGGCATGAGGCAGTTCCTGAAGACAGGCAAGCCTTGAAGCTTCACCAGATATATTCAGTCTCAGGGCGCAGCGCTGAGCTTTCAGTGCTGTTCAGCTGTTTCCAGTTTGATTACTGGAGTCATCGCTGAAAAGTGCTTTGGAGCTGTAAGTAAGCCAAGTCATTGTTGTGATACTAATTTCACTCCTGATACTGCCTTTTCAAAATATCAGGGTTTTTTTGGCGGGGTTTTTTCATTTGTTTCGAGTCCTTTCCCATATCATGACTGGTTGATGTTGATATAAATTGCACATCATAATCTGTTGTCTTAAGAGACTGTCTTCCTCACAAAATGTCACCTTCAATTTTTCTTGCTTGATCCAGCCCTAAGCCCCTGTTGATGGTTGCCCAGCAGGTGGTGATACAGTTGCATTTAGTTTTAGATTCTTCACAGGTATGCTAGGTTAATCGAAGTTTTTAAAACTTTCCTTTTTTCTTTTCTTTCCTGAAGTACAGTCATTTAACAGGCTGCAGTTGTCTTGGTCTTAAGCGCTGATGTGGAAAACGTCTTAAAACCTACCTATGCTGTGTCAGTGCTGGCGACCTCAGTTTATGATTCTTTCTAGGAAGACTGCACAGGCAGTTTTATTCGATAGAGTGACATGGGCAATAGTGCTTAATCTATCAGGCTGCAGAGGACTTGCAATGTAGGTATGCTGCATTATCTGTTTTCTTTCCTGAATTAAAATCTGATGTATTATTTGTTATTCTAGCATTTAGTAGTCAGACTTTTGTCTAAGAATGTAAAGATGATATAATGGCCTAGCTTAATTTGCTTTTAGAATTTAGGGGGGTGTCGTGGGTTAGGGGGGGGGAAAGAAAGGAAGCAGCAAACTTTTTTCAGTCTCTCTCAACCAGAAACAGTATAGCACTGACCTCAAAGCAGTATGGATTCAACTTTCAATGAGCCAGATTAGATTGTTTCCAAACTATTTTTTACTTCAATTGCAAGCATGGTTTTCGTATTTGTTTTTTTTTAACTGGAGAACTGCAGGAGCAGTTAAATGATACTTTTTCTTCAGTTCATGATGTGCCTATCTCACGTAGCTATTGTACCATTTGGGTGTTGGAGCAGATTTGGGGATGCTCCTTTACAGAGCACTTTTACAACCAATATAGAGAAATTAAGAGCTGAAGTGGGTCTCTGACTACTGCTTTTTCTGCTTACAGTTTAATTAATTACAAATCTGGTTTAAAGCCACATCACTGCATCCTAGGAAAAGTATTTTCTCTAGTCTTAGCTGATATTTGATTCAGGTTTTTTCCCCATTTTGGAGGGAGAATGATGGAGCTTTGATGGTTCTTAAATGACAACAGTGGGTGGAACTTTCCTCTCCTGTGTTGTGTCAGGGACTGGAGAAGCTGCTGCTCCTCAAGCTTCACCTTGTGAAGGTGAGGGCTGTGCAAACCGGCCTTGCTGAAAACACTGCTGTGTGTGCAGCTTTCAGGGGTATTTCACGTATTGATGAAGGGAAATGCAGGGATTGTCAGGGTTTGATTCGATTACAAACTGCATCATCAGCAGAGACCTTGCTGACACTAGTGGCTATTTTCTGTGGGCACACACACATTTTATATGGGCACACACACATTTTCTGTGGGCACACACAAATACTAAGCCCACAAACACACCGGTCTGGACACACAGGTGCAGGCACTGCAGGTGTTACCACTCTTGATTCCGTGTGTGTAACCTCCTTTGGCCTCACAGCGTTTTCAGGTGAGAAGGAGGTGCGCTTCAAACGGACGCTTTACATACCTCAGAGCACGCCGTTCCTT
>NW_009731549.1:0-406 GCF_000703405.1 Apaloderma vittatum | reverse complement strand
TATCTATAACACATTTTATAACCCAGCCAAAAGTACGTTGATAAATACAAAAGTATGTTGATAAATACGACCTTCAAACCTGAGACACCCCCTCACTCCTGGAGCAAATACTAATTCTGCTTTAACTGCAGCGAGAGGAACCGTACTGGGTGATAGAGCATTCTGTCTTCTTAATTCCTGGGTCCATGTCTGTCCTCTAGAGAAACAAGCAGATCATCTCACACTTGTTTCTGCTCTCATCTCTTTCTACCTCCATGTACGTGGGATTTATGCTCAAACATACTTAAGACCATTGGCACAGGGTACTATAGGATCAGTTTAGTGTTGCTGTCAGGATGAGCTCACATAGAACTTTCGGTCTCACGCAAGCTGTACATTACAATGGCTGATTTATTTCTGCACCCGC
>NW_009731548.1:0-365 GCF_000703405.1 Apaloderma vittatum | reverse complement strand
GTCGATGTTCCTCAATGGCACGACTTTTTGGCACATGGGCATCTACGTGGCGTACCTTTACAATCAAGTTCTCTAGCCAAGCAGCAATGTCTTGCCATAGTTCAGCAGCCCAAATAGGCTTACCTCTGCGCTGCCAGTTATTTTGCTTCCACTGTTTTAACCAACCAAAAAGCATTTGCCACCATCCATGAACCAGTATAAAGATAAGCATTGGTCATTTTTCCTGTTCAACAATGTCTAAGGCCAGCTGGATGGCTTTTACCTCTGCAAACTGACTCGATCCACCTTCTCCCTCAGTTGCTTCTGCAACTTGTCTTGTGGGACTCCAAAGAGTAGCTTTCCACTTACGGCGATTTCCTACAAGG
>NW_009731547.1:27535-28749 GCF_000703405.1 Apaloderma vittatum | reverse complement strand
AGGAAGGAAAGACCAACTTTCAGGGATCGAGGCACTGATTGTGCCATGATTAGGAGTGAAAAAGCTGATTAGCAGCTGCCAGGCTCTGATAATTCCAACCCTCATGCCCACGCTGTGGCAGCACCTAAAAGGATCCCCAAGATCCCCTCTCAGAGTTTCTCCCTGTGAGGGGGTGAGCATGTTTCCCAGAGAAGCTGTGGAAGCCTCTTCCCTGGAAGAGTTCAAGGCCAGGTTGGAGCGACCTGGTTAAGTTAAAATATGTTGGAACAATCCCACAGTCTTTCTACAGCTTACTGCTGTCCGAAGTCTGGAGAAAGTAAAAAAAATAAACATAACCCAAACCCTGCAGCAGTTCTGACACCCACAGTGACAAACCCCAACCTCCATGGTGCCATCTTTGATATTTGGGGCATTTTGGGCTTGAGGAGGTCCAAACCGAGGCAAAACGCAGCATTTTCCACCTCTAGGTCAATGCCCTGTTCATGCATGTTTACCCAGAGATTTTTGAACAGGATAGGGCCCACCAAGACCAACCCACAGCTCACAGCGTGTTCCAAAAATATTTAATAAAACCTTCAAACGGTAAAGGCCAGCAAGCAACCACAGCCAGGTAAATGCCTTGAGAAAGTTTTTATTATAAGGTATATTTCTGCCAAAATAAATAGTTACATTTTCTTCAGCAAAATATTAGAAAAAAAAGGAAGAGGAGAAAAAAAAACCAAAAAAAAGCATCAAAGATTTAATACTGAACTTTTAAAGTGACTGTGAACATTACCATGTGACATTGCCGTGTAAATACGTGACTTGCGTGTGCTACTGCTGCTCTAGGCGCTGCTCGGACATCGGTAACTTCCACAGCGTCTCCCCAAAGGATCTTCCCAAACTCAGTGACAGCAGGAAAAAAACCCAGAGGAAAGAGTATTTATTCCAAAGTCACATTTCTCAGTCTTCCATTTGGAACTTCCCTGCACGGGAGGGCTGAGGGGGATCACGCGGTTTGAGACGGGGCAGGTAGACAGGACGGAGCAGCATCCCGCCGGCGGGCACGGGGATGGACGAGAAATGGAGAGGATGGAAGGGAGGACGCGCTGCTGCGTTGCAAAAGGCAGGGGGGCCAGAGCCCCCCCTGAAAGGCACGGCGTGTGTTTGGCACGGAGGAGCCGGCTGGTGACACGGCTGGGAGATGTGGTCCAGTTCTCTTGTTCATTTAAGGG
>NW_009731547.1:26822-27517 GCF_000703405.1 Apaloderma vittatum | reverse complement strand
CAAGAAACCGGGTGGGGAGGCCCTTGGAGTTTGCCCACCCACTGCACCCAGCAGACATGGGCCCCTAACGGCCCCGTTTTTTTAATTTATTTAATTTTTTCTTCAGGTATTTCTCCCACAACCCCTTTGGCACAAGTGAGAGCTCTTCTCTTCAGGGGTGAATGACTAGATTAATTTCTAAAACAATTCCTAGGTCTTACAGGCAGTGGTCTTACATGAAATCTTTTCTCCCACCCCTTGAAAACCAGCCTGTGACAGTATTAGCAGCAGGGCAGGCAGCAAACCAAACCCAACGCGCCGCACGCGAGCTGTGGCGCACAGAGCACATGGTAGGGCTGCAGCGCTGTACGGCGTCGAGGCCGGTTAGACACACCAGAGGTTCTCCACTAGCCTTGTTAAAAGCAGCAAGTAGTACCATAGGAAGGAGACGGAAAAAAACAACAACAACAAAAAAGTGGATTCCTGAACGCACAGACCCTTTATGTGAACCAGGGGAAAGGGCAAGAGTCGGGACTCTCGCAGAGTTAAAGTAAACGCTCTAAGGACAATTGGACGTGAACTGCAGGATGAACCTGTGGTCCAGGAACCTGACCTCTCAGCCACCACCTATGAGAGGACAGGTCCCAGCAACTACTGCCCAGCCCCACATCTTGCTGAAGAAGGGACGGCTGCAGGCGACTTCCTTGTTCCTACAA
>NW_009731547.1:24704-26791 GCF_000703405.1 Apaloderma vittatum | reverse complement strand
GTGTAGTTTCAGCAGCAGCTACTGCCCAGAAGACAAGACAAGCTGTGAGGTACACGTAGAGCAAAGGCTCCAAGAATTCCAGTTAGCGCTATCGAGATAAACCCCTCTGTATCCAACCCAGAGCCTATCAAAGTTTTAAAAAAGTGGGGTCTGACCTAGACAAGGCAGCACTGCATAACAGAAAGCTCTTCTTCAAAAGCAACCACAGCCCTTCTTCTGCATCAGGGGGCAAGATGACCTTCCTGATTTTCTTCACCCTTTGCGATCCGGGATGAACGAGCAGCAAGAAATTCCAGCAAACATGTGGAACTTCTCTTAAGGAAGAGCAGGGTAGTTTGAGGTATTTTTGGCAGATTGCAGTTCCTTGATCAGAGTTTAAATCCAGGGAGCCACCAAGCTATCACACAACAGCCACCACCTCGCTTGGGGAATAAACACGGGCAGAGAAATGGTTAATAGAATGGTGCCTTCCCCAGATCCGACCTGATCTCACCCTGCAGATTAGCATAGGGAAAACAGGAGTTTCCTCCCTGAAGAGTTTGACTTTTATATTTAAAGCCAGGCTTTGGTTTGTGGTTGGTTTGAAGTGTACAAAAGCTTCTCTTTGAGGGCTCAGTAGAGTGAACTCAAGGACAGAGGAGGGGAAACGCAGAAGGAAACTCAGGCCTTCTACTAAGCAAAGTGGTTAAGTCTCTTGAGACGCAGGAACCAGAACCAGCAAGTTTTCCAGATCGGGGGCTGGAAGACAGCAGCACCAGCCCACTTGGTCCTGATGCAAGAGGAGAACAGAGGAGATCCAGAGGATAAGGGTGCCAAGCTGCAATTTCTTAGTGCGCTCCGTTGCCAAGAGAATTTTGTTTCATAGTTTAGTGGTTTACATAATCACTCAGTGGTTCTACCAGTCCAGGAAAAAGGGATTAAAAAAAACAAAAAAAAATCCCGGTTGCATCACTTTCTCCACCCATATAATAACACAAACAAGGCAGAGTCAAAAGGGCAGCAGCTTCCAAGCACAAGATTTTCCTGATCCAGTTTTTCCCCTCACAGATGTTTTGCTTCTGGATGAAATGCCTTCATTTCTCACCTCTAAATATCTCTATGTCCTTGCCAATTGCTCTTTGTGCATTAGGGGGGTAAAAAACAAAAGACATGCAGTTGGCAAACTAAGCAGCTGTGCATGTGCCATTTCTGCAAAGAAGGGAACCCAAAGCAGTGGGAGAAAAGAATTCTCACACCAAACTACAAAACAAACACCTTTCCTCGGTTCCAACTCCCATCAAATTCATCCTGCTCCCTCTAACTGCCGGTAGCTTGTTGCTGGTTCACTTTGATCACAGTCACAGCAAGCTTTTTCCACAGGATTTAGACGACCACGAGATCAACTTGTTTTATAATCCAATATTCCTATTCCATTTTTGGAATCCTCCACTGTTTCTTCTCTTCCCACAGAGACTTCCCTGCTCCCTAACTGCCCTACATACGTGAAGGTTAAGACTACATCTGACTGCGTAAGCGCGGGCCCACTCCAGAAACTACGCAGTCCATAGTGTCACACCAGCAGGTGACATCCAGGAGGGCGATACTCCGATTTCATATTTTCCCTGGTGTCTCCCAGCCAGCCAGTCGACACCACAAGCTGCTCAGGCTGTTGCCTCCCAGCTTGCTGTGGCCACTGCAGGAAAGTCCTGATGCTTATCACGGTCTCAACCACACATGCTCAAACCCACACCCAGCGCACTATTGTGCTGGTAGGAAACAGCACCCACCACCTCACCCACGCCGCTTGAGCAGATTAGTAGTTAGTAGAACTCGAGGGATTATTTTCCTCTTTCTAAACTGAAGGTGCAAAAGAGAGTCTACTATAAATCACTATTCCATGTATAGGTTTCAGATATCCCGTCCCGCTCCCCAGCAAGGACGGCATACGTTTGCTTTGGCCAGTTGCATACTGTTTGTGCTCAGGGGCGTAGAAGACGCCTCATGCAGCGAGACACGACACAGAAAAAGCTACCAGGAGGTGGTTTTGTGTCCTAGTGTGAGGACTTCAGCTTGAGGACGTGCGATCCCCACAGGAGGCCGCGTCTCGC